>NC_047109.1:3489197-3725827 GCF_902500255.1 Thalassophryne amazonica | reverse complement strand
GTGTTACAGTGTGTACTACAGTGTACTACAGTGTGTACTACAGTGTATGTACAGTGTGTGCTACAGTGTGTACTACAGTGTGTACTACAGTGTGTACTACAGTGTGTGCTACAGTGTGTACTACAGTGTGTACTACAGTGTATGACAGTGTGTACTACAGTGTGTACTACAGTGTGTGCTACAGTGTGTGCTACAGTGTGTACTACAGTGTATGACAGTGTGTACTACAGTGTGTACTACAGTGTGTACTACAGTGTATGACAGTGTGTACTACAGTGTGTACTACAGTGTGTACTACAGTGTATGACAGTGTGTGCTACAGTGTGTACTACAGTGTGTGCTACAGCGTATGACAGTGTGTGCTACAGTGTGTACTACAGTGTATGACAGTGTGTACTACAGTGTGTGCTACAGTGTGTACTACAGTGTGTACTACAGTGTGTGCTACAGTGTGTACTACAGTGTGTGCTACAGTGTGTACTACAGTGTATGGCAGTGTGTGCTACAGTGTGTACTACAGTGTGTGCTACAGTGTGTACTACAGTGTGTACTACAGTGTATGACAGTGTGTGCTACAGTGTGTACTACAGTGTGTGCTACAGTGTGTATGACAGTGTGTGCTACAGTGTGTACTACAGTGTGTACTACAGTGTATGACAGTATATACTACAGTATGTACAGTGTGTACTACAGTGTGTACTACAGTGTATGACAGTGTGTACTACTACAGTATGTACAGTGTGTACTACAGTGTGTACTACAGTATGTACAGTGTGTACTACAGTGTGTACTACAGTGTGTACTACAGTGTGTACTACAGTGTGTACTACAGTGTGTACTACAGTGTGTACTACAGTGTATGACAGTGTGTACTACAGTGTGTGCTACAGTGTGTACTACAGTGTGTACTACAGTGTGTGCTACAGTGTATGACAGTGTGTGCTACAGTGTGTACTACAGTGTATGACAGTGTGTGCTACAGTGTACTACAGTGTGTGCTACAGTGTGTACTACAGTGTATGACAGTGTGTGCTACAGTGTGTACTACAGTGTGTGCTACAGTGTGTACTACAGTGTGTACTACAGTGTATGACAGTGTGTGCTACAGTGTGTACTACAGTGTGTGCTACAGTGTGTACTACAGTGTATGACAGTGTGTGCTACAGTGTGTACTACAGTGTGTGCTACAGTGTGTACTACAGTGTGTGCTACAGTGTATGACAGTGTGTGCTACAGTGTGTACTACAGTGTATGACAGTGTGTGCTACAGTGTGTACTACAGTGTATTACAGTGTGTACTACAGTGTACTACAGTGTGTACAGTGTGTTCTACAGTGTACTACAGTATGTATCAAATCAAATCAATTTTTTTATATAGCGCCAAATCACAACAAACAGTTGCCCCAAGGTGCTTTATATTGTAAGGCAAGGCCATACAATAATTATGTAAAACCCCAACGGTCAAAACGACCCCCTGTGAGCAAGCACTTGGCGACAGTGGGAAGGAAAAACTCCCTTTTAACAGGAAGAAACCTCCAGCAGAACCAGGCTCAGGGAGGGGCAGTCTTCTGCTGGGACTGGTTGGGGCTGAGGGAGAGAACCAGGAAAAATGATTAAATGCAGAGTAGTGCATACAGAGCAAAAAGAGAAAGAAAGAGTGCATCATGGGAACCCCCCAGCAGTCTACGTCTATAGCAGCATAACTAAGGGATGGTTCAGGGTCACCTGATCCAGCCCTAACTATAAGCTTTAGCAAAAAGGAAAGTTTTAAGCCTAATCTTAAAAGTAGAGAGGGTGTCTGTCTCCCTGATCTGAATTGGGAGCTGGTTCCACAGGAGAGGAGCCTGAAAGCTGAAGGCTCTGCCTCCCATTCTACTCTTACAAACCCTAGGAACTACAAGTAAGCCTGCAGTCTGAGAGCGAAGCGCTCTATTGGGGTGATATGGTACTACGAGGTCCCTAAGATAAGATGGGACCTGATTATTCAAAACCTTATAAGTAAGAAGAAGAATTTTAAATTCTATTCTAGAATTAACAGGAAGCCAATGAAGAGAGGCCAACATGGGTGAGATATGCTCTCTCCTTCTAGTCCCCGTCAGTACTCTAGCTGCAGCATTTTGAATTAACTGAAGGCTTTTCAGGGAACTTTTAGGACAACCTGATAATAATGAATTACAATAGTCCAGCCTAGAGGAAATAAATGCATGAATTAGTTTTTCAGCATCACTCTGAGACAAGACCTTTCTGATTTTAGAGATATTGCGTAAATGCAAAAAAGCAGTCCTACATATTTGTTTAATATGCGCTTTGAAGGTCAGGGTAATGCCATCCAGAGTAAGGATCTGGTTAGACACCATGTTTCTAAGATTTGTGGGGCCAAGTACAATAACTTCAGTTTTATCTGAGTTTAAAAGCAGGAAATTAGAGGTCATCCATGTCTTTATGTCTGTAAGACAATCCTGCAGTTTAACTAATTGGTGTGTGTCCTCTGGCTTCATGGATAGATAAAGCTGGGTGTCATCTGCGTAACAATGAAAATTTAAGCAATGCTGTCTAATAATACTGCCTAAGGGAAACATGTATAAAGTGAATAAAATTGGTCCTAGCACAGAACCTTGTGGAACTCCATAATTAACCTTAGTCTGTGAAGAAGACTCCCCATTTACATGAACAAATTGTAATCTATTAGACAAATATGATTCAAACCACCGCAGCGCAGTGCCTTTAATACCTATGGCATGCTCTAATCTCTGTAATAAAATTTTATGGTCAACAGTATCAAAAGCAGCACTGAGGTCTAACAGAACAAGCACAGAGATGAGTCCACTGTCTGAGGCCATAAGAAGATCATTTGTAACCTTCACTAATGCAGTTTCTGTACTATGATGAATTCTAAAACCTGACTGAAACTCTTCAAATAGACCATTCCTCTGCAGATGATCAGTTAGCTGTTTTACAACTACCCTTTCAAGAATTTTTGAGAGAAATGGAAGGTTGGAGATTGGCCTATAATTAGCTAAGATAGCTGGGTCAAGTGATGGCTTTTTAAGTAATGGTTTAATTACTGCCACCTTAAAAGCCTGTGGTACATAGCCAACTAATAAAGATAGATTGATCATATTTAAGATCGAAGCATTAATTAATGGTAGGGCTTCCTTGAGCAGCCTGGTAGGAATGGGGTCTAATAGACATGTTGATGGTTTAGATGAAGTAACTAATGAAAATAACTCAGACAGAACAATCGGAGAGAAAGAGTCTAACCAAATACCGGCATCACTGAAAGCAGCCAAAGATAACGATACGTCTTTGGGATGGTTATGAGTAATTTTTTCTCTAATAGTTAAAATTTTATTAGCAAAGAAAGTCATGAAGTCATTACTAGTTAAAGTTAAAGGAATACTCAGCTCAATAGAGCTCTGACTCTTTGTCAGCCTGGCTACAGTGCTGAAAAGAAACCTGGGGTTCTTATTTTCTTCAATTAGTGATGAGTAGTAAGATGTCCTAGCTTTACGGAGGGCTTTTTTTTATAGAGCAACAGACTCTTTTTCCAGGCTAAGTGAAGATCTTCTAAATTAGTGAGACGCCATTTCCTCTCCAACTTACGGGTTATCTGCTTTAAGCTGCGAGTTTGTGAGTTATACCACGGAGTCAGGCACTTCTGATTTAAGGCTCTCTTTTTCAGAGGAGCTACAGCATCCAAAGTTGTCTTCAATGAGGATGTAAAACTATTGACGAGATACTCTATCTCACTTACAGAGTTTAGGTAGCTACTCTGCACTGTGTTGGTATATGGCATTAGAGAACATAAAGAAGGAATCATATCCTTAAACCTAGTTACAGCGCTTTCTGAAAGACTTCTACTGTAATGAAACTTATTCCCCAAAACCGTTTGTATTAACTTGTGTGCATGTTATCAGGCCAAAATCACCAGGGTATGTCAACTTTTGATCAGGGTCATTTGGGTAGTTTTTGTTGTCAATATGATTTAAAAAGAGTAAACACAGTTATTTGACAAAAAATGTCTTCACCCAAACACTAACCATGAGTGGGGAAAAAAGGTTTTGTGTTGAAAAATGACCAAAAAAATCAAAAATTCTGCCAGGGTATGTCAACTTATGAGCACAACTTTCACCTAATGTTGTCAATTTTTTTTTTCTTCAAAGTAATCTTAAGAAATCCTGAGCAGAAGTCGCCACAGTGTCAAACAAGAACTTTGAATTGTGCTTGTTTTTGTTAATGTTTTATCATCTTTTACAAAGACGTTGATTCAAATAAATGATTATTGTAGCTGTTTTTTGTTTGTTTTTTAACAGTGGTAATATTCATGTTTTCTGTGACTAGACAATATGTTAGTCAAGATATTTTTCACACTAATCTCTGTTCTGTTCGGATCCAGCCTCACTTCAGTGAGACCCCACCCTCTCTGAACCCGTGTGAGAGGACCTGTGGTGGATTGGCGTGATGGCGGGCCGTGGGCGAGGCCGGAGGCTGATGACTTTCAACGTGGAGGCTATTGGCATCAGCAGAGGAGACACTTTACCTCCGTCCATTCAGCAGCCGACTGCTGTGTTCCCGGTGAGGCGGCATTCTGTCTTTAAAACTATGAAATCAGAAATATAACCCGAGTCTACAGCCATCTGTATATGCTAGGCATGTGAATCTCATCACTGACAATGATTCGATACACACCTCAATACACTGCCAGCGATACGATACATACAGCGATACATGATGATACTGACAATGTTCCTGATTCAATGTGATTTGATATATATTTGAGGGGGATTCATTTCCTCACATTGAGATACGATTATGGATGGGTATTGTTAAGATTTTTTTCAATATCAGTTCTCCTCATCAATCCAATTCCTTATCAGTTTCCTTATCAGTACCTCGTGTGAATCTTCTGTGTATTAAAAGTCGGCTTTACAGGTTTTCTATGTCAACAACATTTTATTGAGTCTTAAAGTAAATAAATATGACATTGATCACTGGATCCTTAAACTCTGGACAGAAATAGAAATAAACAAAATCTGTAGTTTTTGTCAAAAGCATTTCCTTTCAGACATTAATGACACAAATGTAACTCCATAGACTCTGAGCTGCGCTGCATGTCAGGATGTAATTCATAAAAAACACGGGAAGTCTCATGTTGGGGAAAAATGGTTTTGGTTGGTTGTAGTTTATTGTTTGTATTATAATGTTTGGAAAGAGGTATTATTTGATTTAAAACAGCGATTCGCTGTGAAGTTATTGATTCCAACTGAAATCTGCACGGCTCAAAAACACCCTCAAAAACAACAGCCGCTCTGATGTCCAGAACTGAAGGACCGATCAGGGAATCGTTAAGCAGAAAGGCTGTTGATGTCGGTGAATCGAATCATTTCTTAATGGTACTTTAAAGGAACCGGTATTTGATACCCAACCCTACTTCCAACTGCTTGCTGCGGTTCTCACTGGACCTGCATGTTTGTTCTGGTAGAAATGTGCTTTCTGGCTTCCATCCGTGGTGCATTCATTGTGCCTCGGAAAAAATCGATGCAAGCAGGCAGCGAGTGATGCATCACAATTTCACTGTTATGTGGGCCGCTGAAGAGGAGGTACTGTTGGCCCACTACCACCAGAGGGCGCCCTGCTTGGAGTGCGGGCTCCAAGCACGAGAGGGCGCCAGACCCAGAAGAAGTGACAGCTGTCATTCATCCCCTGCACCAGCTGTCACTCGTTCATCATCACCATCATAAAAGCCGGACTGCAACTCCACCTCCTCGCCGAGAAATCGACTACCGAGAGGTAATTTCTCTGCTGACTGACACATTGTGTAACCAACTGAACTTCTGTTGCAGCCGTTTTCCTGAAGTGTTGCCTTGTCTGGAGGATTGGCGTTTGGTGTGAGAGTGACGGCTTCACCTCGCACCCCATCCCAGATAAGTGGTAGATCAGGAGCTGCACGAGTGTGTGTGATTTGGAGGTGGAGGTGCTCCCTCCTAACTGTGTACAGACTGTAGACCACTGAGTGTACGGATTTACACTCATTCATCTTGTCTCTGCTTTTTGCCAGCAGTACCAGGGTCGACAGCCGAAGACAGAGGTCATCTGGGGATTCGGGACTTGGCGGCTCCGGTGTTCTTCAGACCGTTGGTGGTGGAGGCCGTGTGGGACGCGGCCTCTCTCTCGTCGGGGTCTTCTATCTTCGAGCCTGCCCACACGTCACCTGGTGTTAATTGACTTTGCAGTTTCTGTATATTTAGTTGTGTATTGTCACAACAGTAAATTGTTACCTTTTGGCTTACTCATTGTCCATTCATTTGCGCCCCCTGTTGTGGGTCCGTGCTACGACACCTTCCCAACATTCACCCATTAACTGAGTCGATGCACACTGAATGAATCGATGCAAATGTTTGTATCTAGATACCGTTTCGTATCCAATAATCTCCACGTGCCGAGTATACGCAGTACCTCCTGTGTCAGGCAGCACAAGTAATCAGACAGACGGATTACGTTTAATCCACATCATCACTTTTTCATCTAGTTTTCTTTAGACTGTCACAGGACAGACACGTGAACATCATTAGCAACGCAGACAGTGTGGTGCTGGACAGTAACTCTGCCAGGAGGGGGCGTTATTGCTCAGTGATGGAGTGCAAGAGCTATGTTTCATTTAGAGAAAGGAGGGTGTGGTGATGCTGGTTTATGTCCAAAGTGTGTTATTCATCAGGAGAAATGTTTTACCATGAAATTAACAGGATGAACAGGAACTTCACACAAAATATGTTAATCTTTCATACTTCTTTCAAATGATTTTTTTTCTTTGATTGTTATACTGAGAGGAAATCATCAGATAATTTGAGATCACTGCTGCAGAGTAGAGCAGAGTATCATCAGCACAGCAGCAGCTTGGAGTGTAACCATACACTCAATGCCACAATATAATACGCCTGTCAGATTTTTTTTAACACTTTATTTTCCTATTTTCACATTTAACTGAACATACATAACATACCAACAACAACCGCAACAAAAATACACTGGAGGGACTATGTCTCGCAGCTGGCTTGGGAACGCCTTGGGGTTCCCTCGGAGGAGCTGGGGGAGGTGTGTGTGGATCAGGAGGTCTGGACGGCTTGGCTTGAGCTGCTGCCCCCGTGAACTGACCTGGGATAAAGCGAAAGAAAATGGATGGATGGAAATACCCCCCCCCCCACCCCCAGGCTTAGGAAAAAAAGGGGGGGCACAAAACTGGACAGTCTTTTTACAGTCGGTCTGTGTTTGTTTTTTGTTTTTAAATACAACATTATTATTTCACATAAATTCTTGGAAATTCTTAGAAATAGTGCAATTGCCTCTAAATGTGCAGAGTACTTATTGTAAGGGGGAAAGAAGAACTCCAGGTCACAGAACAGTCCTTGCTTCTTTTGCTTGTCTTGTACCTGAGCTTTTCCAGAGGCAGAAAGGAAAATGCTTCCCTCAACCACTGTAGAGACGATGGAGGTTTCTTTGCCTTCCAGTTAAAAAGAATCAGTCTGCGAGCAAGTAATGAAGCAAACGCCAAAGCATTCGCCTGTAAGTTTGTGACCTCACAATTTGGGGGGGGCTATGCCAAAAATGGCTGTGTGGAAATCAGGAGCTCTGGTCTTTTTGCACATATGAGAGAATACATCAAAAATACTGCCCCAGTAACTGTTTAGGGAGGGACAGGCCCAAAACATGTGTCCCACTGAGGCTGGGCTGTTACCACACCTCGGGCAGGCAGAGTTTGTGGTGAGAAAAATTCTGGCAAGTTTGTCCTTTGAGTCGTGGAGATGATGGAGCACCTTAAACTGAATTAATCCGTGGCGTACACATAATGAAGAGGTGTGGACAGGAGACAGGCCGTCTCTCCACGCCTCCTCTGAGAGCACCACCCCCAAATCACTCTGCCATGCAATTTTAGTTTTCTCCCAGGATACCTGATTTAAACCCCTTATCAAAGTGTATACCATGGTCAGTGAGAATTCCATGTCTGTCTATATCATTAATTGGGAAAAGCAAGCTCTTTGAATAATTTAATTGAAAACCTGACAGACGACCAGATTCATCCAGAATATGTAGTAATTTTGGTATAGAGTCTGCTGGGTGAGATATATATAGCAAAAGGTCATTGGCGTAAAGCGACACCTTATGGGATTTACCTCCCCGAGTGATTCCTTTAATACTGCCCTCTGCTCTCAGAGCTATTGCGAGTGGCTCAATTGCCAGGTCAAAGAGATAAGGGGAGACACTACAACCTTGCCCGCAGCCCCTATAAAGTTGGAAGTAATCAGAAACTGTAGTGTTTGTCCGTACTGCAGCTGTTGGGGAATTGTATAGGATTTTGATCCGCGATAGAAAGGAGGGCCCAAATGCAAACTTTTCCAAGACAGTGAAATGATATTGCTATTCGACACCGTCAAATGCTTTCTCAGCATTTAAGGACATCACAAACTCAGACTGTTCTGAGTGGGGTGTATACAATATGTTAATTAGACGCAGCATATAATAGAAGGATTGTCTGCCTGGTATAAAACTGGTTTGATCAGGATTAATACCATTAGGAAGGACAGTTTCAATGTGCGTAGCTAGGATCGTCATTGTTGGGAAGGTGTCGTGACACGGACCCACAACAGGGGGCGTTAATGAAGGGACAATGGAATAGCCAAAAAGTAACAATTTAATGTTGTGAAGCGCACAACGAAGTACAGACAAATACAAATATTGCGGAATATCAATCAGACACAAGGTGACGTGTGGCAGGCTCGAAGATAGGAGACATCTGGTGCGAGAAGAGCCGGATCCCACACAGCTTCCACCACCAACGGATCTGAAAAACACCGGAGCCGCCAAGCCCTGCGCCCCAGGTGGCTACTGTCTTCAGCAGTCAGACCCGGTACTGCTGGCAGAGAACAGAAACAGTTCTTGGATGAGTGTGAATTCGCACACTCAGTAATCCCACAGTCTGTATACAGTTAGGAGGGAGAACCTCCACCTCCAATAACACACTCAGACAGCTCCTGAGACAACCACTTATCTGGGTGGGGTGGGAGGCGAAGCCGTCGCAGTCCACACCAAACGCCAACTCAGCAGACAAGGAATCCGTCCCAGGAAAACGGCTGCAAGAGAGATCAGACTAATACTCAGATTAAGGTTCAGCAGAGAATTACCTGTATGGTAGAAGATTTCTCGGCGAGGAGGTGGAGTTGCAGTCCGGCCTTTGTAGTGGTGGTGATGAGTGACAGCTGGTGTTGATAGGTGACAGCTGTCACTTCCAGCGACTCCGACGCCCTCTCGTGCTTGGAGCCCGCACTCCAAGCAGGGCGCCATCTGGTGGTGGTGGGCCAGCAGTACCTTCTCTTCAGCGGCCCACACAACAGTCATCAGGATTTTATAATCACAATTCTTACCGGACGATATGAGCTACATAAGGTGGGGTCTTTGTCCTTTTTTAATAAAACTGAAATAGTTGCCTGTGTCATAGTCTGTGGCAATCTCTGCTGATCAAATATATCTTGATATAATGATTTAAGTATTGGTGCCAATTTTGTTGTGAACTCTTTATATACTTCAATAGGGACACCATCCGGGCCGGGTGCTTTGTTACTTTTCATGGATTTTATTGTCTGTTTTACCTCTGCTGTTGATATGTCTCTATCAATCAATCAATCAATTTTTTTTTATATAGCGCCAAATCACAACAAACAGTTGCCCCAAGGCGCTTTATATTGTAAGGCAAGGCCATACAATAATTATGTAAAACCCCAACGGTCAAAACGACCCCCTGTGAGCAAGCACTTGGCTACAGTGGGAAGGAAAAACTCCCTTTTAACAGGAAGAAACCTCCAGCAGAACCAGGCTCAGGGAGGGGCAGTCTTCTGCTGGGACTGGTTGGGGCTGAGGGAGAGAACCAGGAAAAAGACATGCTGTGGAGGGGAGCAGAGATCGATCACTAATGATTAAATGCAGAGTGGTGCATACAGAGCAAAAAGAAAAAGAAACAGTGCATCATGGGAACCCCCCAGCAGTCTACGTCTATAGCAGCATAACTAAGGGATGGTTCAGGGTCACCTGATCCAGCCCTAACTATAAGCTTTAGCAAAAAGGAAAGTTTTAAGCCTAATCTTAAAAGTAGAGAGGGTGTCTGTCTCCCTGATCTGAATTGGGAGCTGGTTCCACAGGAGAGGAGCCTGAAAGCTGAAGGCTCTGCCTCCCATTCTACTCTTACAAACCCTAGGAACTACAAGTAAGCCTGCAGTCTGAAAGCGAAGCGCTCTATTGGGGTAATATGGTACTACGAGGTCCCTAAGATAAGATGGGACCTGATTATTCAAAACCTTATAAGTAAGAAGAAGAATTTTAAATTCTATTCTAGAATTAACAGGAAGCCAATGAAGAGAGGCCAATATGGGTGAGATATGCTCTCTCCTTCTAGTCCCCGTCAGTACTCTAGCTGCAGCATTTTGAATTAACTGAAGGCTTTTTAGGGAACTTTTAGGACAACCTGATAATAATGAATTACAATAGTCCAGCCTAGAGGAAATAAATGCATGAATTAGTTTTTCAGCATCACTCTGAGACAAGACCTTTCTGATTTTAGAGATATTGCGTAAATGCAAAAAAGCAGTCCTACATATTTGTTTAATATGCACTTTGAATGACATATCCTGATCAAAAATGACTCCAAGATTTCTCACAGTATTACTAGAGGTCAGGGTAATGCCATCCAGAGTAAGGATCTGGTTAGACACCATGTTTCTAAGATTTGTGGGGCCAAGTACAATAACTTCAGTTTTATCTGAGTTTAAAAGCAGGAAATTAGAGGTCATCCATGTCTTTATGTCTGTAAGACAATCCTGCAGTTTAGCTAATTGGTGTGTGTCCTCTGGCTTCATGGATAGATAAAGCTGGGTATCATCTGCGTAACAATGAAAATTTAAGCAATACCGTCTAATAATACTGCCTAAGGGAAGCATGTATAAAGTGAATAAAATTGGTCCTAGCACAGAACCTTGTGGAACTCCATAATTAACTTTAGTCTGTGAAGAAGATTCCCCATTTACATGAACAAATTGTAATCTATTAGACAAATATGATTCAAACCACCGCAGCGCAGTGCCTTTAATACCTATGGCATGCTCTAATCTCTGTAATAAAATTTTATGGTCAACAGTATCAAAAGCAGCACTGAGATCTAACAGAACAAGCACAGAGATGAGTCCACTGTCCGAGGCCATAAGAAGATCATTTGTAACCTTCACTAATGCTGTTTCTGTACTATGATGAATTCTAAAACCTGACTGAAACTCTTCAAATAGACCATTCCTCTGCAGATGATCAGTTAGCTGTTTTACAACTACCCTTTCAAGAATTTTTGAGAGAAAAGGAAGGTTGGAGATTGGCCTATAATTAGCTAAGATAGCTGGGTCAAGTGATGGCTTTTTAAGTAATGGTTTAATTACTGCCACCTTAAAAGCCTGTGGTACATAGCCAACTAACAAAGATAGATTGATCATATTTAAGATCGAAGCATTAAATAATGGTAGGGCTTCCTTGAGCAGCCTGGTAGGAATGGGGTCTAATAAACATGTTGATGGTTTGGATGAAGTAACTAATGAGAATAACTCAGACAGAACAATCGGAGAGAAAGAGTCTAACCAAATACCGGCATCACTGAAAGCAGCCAAAGATAACGATACGTCCTTGGGATGGTTATGAGCAATCTTTTCTCTAATAGTTAAAATTTTGTTAGCAAAGAAAGTCATGAAGTCATTACTAGTTAAAGTTAATGGAATACTCAGCTCAATAGAGCTCTGACTCTTTGTCAGCCTGGCTACAGTGCTGAAAAGAAACCTGGGGTTGTTCTTATTTTCTTCAATTAGTGATGAGTAGAAAGATGTCCTAGCTTTACGAAGGGCTTTTTTATAGAGCAACAGACTCTTTTTCCAGGCTAAGTGAAGATCTTCTAAATTAGTGAGACGCCATTTCCTCTCCAACTTACGGGTTATCTGCTTTAAGCTACGAGTTTGTGAGTTATACCACGGAGTCAGACACTTCTGATTTAAAGCTCTCTTTTTCAGAGGAGCTACAGCATCCAAAGTTGTCTTCAATGAGGATGTAAAACTATTGACGAGATACTCTATCTCCCTTACAGAGTTTAGGTAGCTACTCTGCACTGTGTTGGTATATGGCATTAGAGAACATAAAGAAGGAATCATATCCTTAAACCTAGTTACAGCGCTTTCTGAAAGACTTCTAGTGTAATGAAACTTATTCCCCACTGCTGGGTAGTCCATCAGAGTAAATGTAAATGTTATTAAGAAATGATCAGACAGAAGGGAGTTATCAGGGAATACTGTTAAGTCTTCTATTTCCATACCATAAGTCAGAACAAGATCTAAGATATGATTAAAGTGGTGGGTGGACTCATTTACTTTTTGAGCAAAGCCAATAGAGTCTAATAATAGATTAAATGCAGTGTTGAGGCTGTCATTCTCAGCATCTGTGTGGATGTTAAAATCGCCCACTATAATTATCTTATCTGAGCTAAGCACTAAGTCAGACAAAAGGTCTGAAAATTCACAGAGAAACTCACAGTAACGACCAGGTGGACGATAGATAATAACAAATAAAACTGGTTTTTGGGACTTCCAATTTGGATGGACAAGACTAAGAGACAAGCTTTCAAATGAATTAAAGCTCTGTCTGGGTTTTGGATTAATTAATAAGCTGGAATGGAAGATTGCTGCTAATCCTCCACCCCGGCCCGTGCTACGAGCATTCTGACAGTTAGTGTGACTCGGGGGTGTTGACTCATTTAAACTAACATATTCATCCTGCTGTAACCAGGTTTCTGTTAGGCAGAATAAATCAATATGTTGATCAATTATTATATCATTTACCAACAGGGACTTAGAAGAGAGAGACCTAATGTTTAATAGACCACATTTAACTGTTTTAGTCTGTGGTGCAGTTGAAGGTGCTATATTATTTTTTCTTTTTGAATTTTTATGCTTAAATAGATTTTTGCTGGTTATTGGTAGTCTGGGAGCAGGCACCGTCTCTACGGGGATGGGGTAATGAGGGGATGGCAGGGGGAGAGAAGCTGCAGAGAGGTGTGTAAGACTACAACTCTGCTTCCTGGTCCCAACCCTGGATAGTCACGGTTTGGAGGATTTAAGAAAATTGGCCAGATTTCTAGAAATGAGAGCTGCTCCATCCAAAGTGGGATGGCTGCCGTCTCTCCTAACAAGACCAGGTTTTCCCCAGAAGCTTTGCCAATTATCTATGAAGCCCACCTCATTTTTTGGACACCACTCAGACAGCCAGCAATTCAAGGAGAACATGCGGCTAAACATGTCACTCCCGGTCTGATTGGGGAGGGGCCCAGAGAAAACTACAGAGTCCGACATTGTTTTTGCAAAGTTACACACCGATTCAATGTTAATTTTAGTGACCTCCGATTGGCGTAACCGGGTGTCATTACTGCCGACGTGAATTACAATCTTACCAAATTTACGCTTAGCCTTAGCCAGCAGTTTCAAATTTCCTTCAATGTCGCCTGCTCTGGCCCCCGGAAGACATATCCATGGACATATGGACATATCTATCCATATGCACTTGATCCTCTGCTGTTATTTCTGGAACAACCAAGCTGTCCAGAAAGTTGCTGATTTGAGACAGTTCTCTGTTTGATTCTGAACTATAAAGATCAGAGTAGAATTGTTTGAACTGACTATTAATGTCATCAGGGTTGGCAGATTTTACCCCTGCTGACATGTTTATTTTGGGTATAGTATTTGCGGCTTTGGATTGATTGTCTGATTTGGTGGGCTAATAGTTTTGCAGCTTTCTCTCCATGTTCATAGAATGTTTGTTTTGATTTGGAAAATATCTGTTAGGTTTGTTTAATAGATCGGTTATCAAATTCTGTTTTTCACAATAATTTCTTCTTATAGAGCTCCGGTGTTGGAGAATTGGCGTATAAATGATCTGTTTCTGCTATACTATGTGACAGGTCTGTTAATCGTTGTTTAAGTTTCTTCCTCTGGTATGCTGAGTATGAGATGATCTGGCCTCTAAGGTAAGCTTTAAGAGCCTCCCAGATGGTGGTTAGTTGCACCTCCGGAGTAATATTAATTTCCTGGAACATCCTTGAAAGCTTATGTCTAGCTGTACCGGGCCATGATCAGATATGACAATACTTTTATATTGGCATTCCCTGACTGTAGGAAGGATCCTGCTGTCGAGAAGAAAAAAAGTCTATCCTTGTGTACGAATGATGTACTGGGGAAAAAAACAAATATTGTTTCATCATTGGATTTTCTTTTCTCCAGAGATCAAAAAGTGCAAAGGATTCAGCAAAACTCTTAATAACAGCGCCTGCCTTTGAAATTTTACTGTTGGGCCTTGGGTTTGACCGGTACAAATAAGGGTCCAACACACAATTAAAATCTGGGAGGGCTGCTATAAAATTGGAAAAGAAAAGAGGATCATCCCAATTTGGACCATATACATTCACTAGTACCAATCGAGTGCCGTACAGATCCCCTGTCACTGTCACATATCTTCCCCTAGAGTTTGGAGATGGTCGATAGTGGGATGAAAGGGATACCTGTCCTTACCAGTGACAGGATGTATGGTTTGGACACAAATGCGAGGCTCACTCAGGTAGCTCTGGTTGAAAGACTTTAGTGAAGAAAACAGCAAAGGTCAGTACATGGGAAGGCAGTCCAAAAAACACCAGCAGCAGTACAAAAAACATCAGGCTTTGACAAGATTGGAATAAACAGGCTGGAGGTCAAGAACATGGTGAGGCTGGCAGAACAAAGGAATACAGAACCAAGAGCTGGAGAGAAGGCACAGGGTGCATCAATCTGGCAAAGAAACAGAGCAAAATGAGCAGTATATATACATCCCAGTGATTAGCAGCAGATTGACAGCAGGTGCGTGTGGAGGAGCCCAGAATGAGGGTGTGGTCCAGAAAGCAGAGACAAACAGAAGAGCAATCAAACCGATAAAGACAAAACAAAGCAAAACAGAGCAACCTCACACCCTGACAGTTACCCCCCGCCACGACCGACCCTGGGCAGCCCAGGCGCGGCAGGGCGGGCAGCATGGAAAGCGCGAACAAGACCGGGGTCCAAGATAAAGCTGGGGGGGGACCCATGACCGCTCCTCAGGGCCAAACCCCTCCCATGAGGGGTATGGCCCTGGTTCGACTGAACAGGTTTGACACAACTGATATGAAAGGTGGGATGGATACGCATGGACCGGGGGAGACGAAGACAAACTGAGACAGGATGGATGACTCTGGAGACTGGGAATGAACCAACAAACCTGGGAGCCAATTTCTTGGGCACGCCCCTAAGGGAAAGGTGACGAGTCGATAGCCACACCTTCTGGCCCATGTTGTAAGACAGAGCGATGCACCTCTTACGATCAGCGGAGGCTTTATATGACGCCGTGGAACGCATCAGAATTTTCTGAGCCCACTCCCAGGTTTGTCAGCAATGGAGGATTAGACTAAGCACCAAAGGGACCAGGGAGTTAAGATCAACTGAGGAGAAGAGTGCGGGTTGATGACCAAAGACCACGTGGAACGGAGAGTAACTGGTGGAAGCGGAGGGCAAACTGTTATGTGCAAGTTCTATCCAAAGGAGTTGATCGGACCAGGAAGCGGGATGGCGTGACGCTAGTAACCAAAGCCCTTTCTCCAACTCCTGATTCCAAAGCCACTTTCACTGTTAACAGTTCGCGGTCGCCGATGCCAGAATTTCGTTCTGCTGGGGACTGTTTTTTTTTTGACAAAAAGGCGCACGGATGCAGCCTGTTGTCAGAGAGACTTCTCTGAGTTAAGACCTCCCCCACACTCACATAGGAGGCATCGATTTTAACCACAAACTGCCAAGCGGGGTCTGGGAGGAGCAGCACAGGGGCCACGGTAAAGCGATTCTTTAGGACTCTAAACGCCTCGTCACACTCCGGCATCCAGACAAACAGGCGGAGGGACGAGGTCACTGCATGTAGAGGAGCTGCAATAGTACTAAAACCCTGGATGAACTTGCGGTAGAAGTTGGCGAAATCTAAAAATCACTGAACCTCCTTGCAGGATTGTGGGAACTGCCCACTTCTGTACCGCCGTCACCTTAGCAGGATCCATTTTAATTTCACCTGCAGAGATTACAAAACCAAGAAAAGAGATCGTGGATCTGTGAAATTCACATTTTTCCGCCTTTACAAAAAGTTCGTTTTGCAATAAGGTTTGTAATACCAGATGGACATGATGTGTGTGTGTGGCCAGATCATGGGAAAATATTAGGATGTTGTCTAAATAAACAAAGACAAATTTATAAAGAAAATCCTGTAGCATGTCGTTGACTAGATTTTGAAATACAGCAGGTGCATTCATTTTCCCCATGGCGGAGACGCTTCGGGAAGGAGCTCGATAGCACAATCATAGTCGCAATGTGGAGGTAATGATTTAGCTTTGGCTTTACTGAAAACGACTGCCAGATCATGGTAACATTCAGGAACTCAGACATACATTATTACATACCAGACTCCATGAAACGATTTCACACTTTGAGAGTAATTAACAACAGACTGAGAACCAGAACGAAGGACTACATTGGATGGGACCAGTTTGGATTCCGGAAAGGGATGGGAACAAGAGAGGCAGTGGCCATCATTAGAATGTTATCAGAACGTAACATCGAACGTAACATCGAACACAATGTTGATTATGTTTGTTTTGTCGACTACGAGAAGGCATTCGATCGGGTGGACTGGACAAAACTGATGGCCGTTTTGAAAGACCTGGGAGCAGATTGGAGGGAGAGGAGATTGATCAAAGCCCTTTACATGGGACAGACGGCAACAGTGCGAACTGACCAGGGGATGGCTGGACCACCTATCATTGGAAGAGGAGTGCGACAGGGCTGTCTACTGTCTCCGCTGCTTTTTAACATCTTTGCAGAGACAATGATGAAGGAGGCCATGGAAGGATTGGAAGAAGGAGTGAAGATGGGAGGACACTTGATCCAAGCTGTGAGATTTGCAGAGGATCAGGCAGTGATAGCGAACACAGCAAAAGGACTCCAGACCATCATGACGAAGCTAAATGAGGTGGTGGAGCAATACGGAATAAGAATAAACAAGACCAAGATGAAGGTAATGAAGATTGGGAAAGGTGAATATGAGCAGTTGCAGATCAACATCGCTGGCCAGGTACTACAACAAGTCCAACAATTCAAATATCTTGTGAAGCCTGCTTACAGATGATGGACGTAGCAAAAAAGAAGTGAGGAAAAGAATTGCTATGGCAAAAGACGCATTCAACAAACATCAAGCGCTACTCACTGGAAAGACCAACCAAAACCTGAAGAAGAGACTAATCAAGACTTTAGTTTGGAGTGTACTCCTTTATGGATCAGACACCTGGACATTGAAGAAAGAAGACATGAAGAGACTAGAGAGCTGTGAGATGTGGTTTTGGAGGAGGATGGAAAAGATCAGCTGGAGAGAGCACGTGAGAAATGAAGAATTACTGAGGAGAGTTGGAGAAAAGAGAACCCTAAAAGTTACAATCTGGAAGAGGAAAGCGCGATGGATTGGCCACATCATGAGATCAGAAGGAATGTTAAGAACAGTGCTGGAGGGCAGAGCAGATGGAAAGAGAGGGAGAGGAAGGAAGAGGTTGGCAATGCTGGACAACATACAAGAAGGGCGTGGCTATCACATCATAAATGAGATGGCGATGGATCGAGAGAGATGGTGTGCGGTTGTGCATGCTGGACCTGCCCAAGAGCAGACCACCTAAGAAGAAGAAGAAGTTTTAAATTAGTTTTGATTGACACCCGTAGGGCAACATCACATCCTGCCAATGATGCGGCCGCAACACACGAGGGCTGCCCCCAGCGGCTCCCTCGCCGGCAGCCAACGGGGGGTCCGGGCCGTGCGCGCAAACATATCCGGCCACCTTCAGGAGTCCACAGACAAGCAAACAAAAATAACCAATAAAGGCAGCATTAAAGGAAGAAAAAGTAAGTGCAAAGAGGAGTCAAGTGAACCGAGTGGAAACTTTCACTCTCCATGTCTTAAACTATCGACATTAGCCATTAGCAGTTAGCCGCTAACTCCTGTTAGCTGTCTGCATCTTAAAAAAGGTCCATGTCCTAATGCTTTAGATTCTTCCGGATAAAGTCAGTTGCTAAGAGATGGGTCCTCGAATCATTTTTCTTGGCCTGTCGACAGGGTGATGCGGAGAATCGCGGGAAAGACGATCCCAAATTTAATCCCCTGGCAGTTCCGCAGGAGCTGCTTAGCCTCCGTAAACGCCGCTCTCCTCTTAGCCACCACAGCGGTGTAATCAGGAAAGATACTCACTTTCTTGCTATGGGTGATGAGTGAGGCTGTGCGGGCAGCTTTGCGAAATACCATCTCTCCTCTCCTGAAAATAGTGAAATTTCACTACCATAACTCTCGGGGCTCTCCTTCGTTGGGCGGCAGCCGCAGGGGGCCTGGTCTACAGTTGTGGCAAAGTCGAGGCCCAGCAGCTCCTGCAGTATCTTAGCCATAGCCTCTGTAGGCCGCTGGCCTCCGTTGTTCTCAATTCCCTCCTTTATCTGATAATGCTAACGTTGCAGCCTTCCAAGTCATCCAGCTTTAGCCGTAGCAACCTCCGACTTCAGCCGGCCGACATCTCCCTCCAAATTCGTCATCTTATCCGAGTACATGTTCAGTCTGTCTTCCAGATCCTTCACCCGAGTTTCTTGTTTCGCCATGTTGTCCCATATATAATCTATTTTGGCATTTAAATCATGCATGCATGAGTCTATACGAGACAGTATCTTGCTCTCACTTCATGCGATAGCTGCCATCACTTCAGATAAATCCACAGTCTCGTCGCTCGAGGGTCTAGCAGAGCCCACGGCTTTAGCGGCCTGGTCTTTACCAGATTTATTTTTGCTCATAGCAGCTTCAGAGCTGTCGTGAAAGGCATGCAAATTTGAAAACCAGAAGGTTTGATGGATCTGTATCTTGCGAGTTAGTCAGCTTTCTTTGGGGTTGACCAAAAAATTTAAATATTTGTTAAAAAGTTCACCCTAGTTAGGAGCTCCGCCAAAACATGTCTCTACGTTATCGCTCACCAGCACCCCTCTACGCCTGTCATAATTTTGACCTCCCCTGCACCTGTCATGATTTGATACAGATCACGATACACCTGTCATGATTCGTTACAGAGCACGATACACCTGTCATGATTCGTTACAGATCACAATACACCTGTCATGATTCGTTACAGATGACAATACACCTGTTATAATTCCACACTTATCACGATACACCTGTCATGATTTGATACAGATTACAATATACTTGCCATGATTCATTACAGATCACAATACACCTGTCATGATTCGATACATAGGACGATACTCCTGTCATGATTTGATACATATCACGATGCACCAGTCATGATTCGATACAGATCACGATATACCTGTCATGATTCGATACAGATCACGATACACCTGTCATGATTTGATACATATCACGATACACCTGTTATAATTCGATACTTATCACGATACACCTGTCATGATTCGATACAGATAACAATACACCTGCCATGATTCGTTATATATCATGATATACCTGTTATGATTCATTACATATCATAATATACCTGTCATGATTCAATACAGGTCATGATACACCTGTCATGATTTGATACAGATCACGATACACCTGTTATAATTCGATACATATCACGATACACCTGTCATGATTTGATACAGATCACGATACACCTGTTATAATTTGATACATATCACGATACACCTGTCATGATTTGATACAGATCACGATGCACCTGTCATGATTCGATACAGATCACTATACACCTGTCATGATTTGATACATATCACGATACACCTGTCATGATTTGATACAGATCACGATGCACCTGTCATGATTTGATACAGATCACAATACACCTGTTATGATTCGATACATATCACGATACACCTGTCATGATTTGATACAGATCACGATGCACCTGTCATGATTCGATACAGATCACTATACACCTGTCATGATTTGTTACATATCATGATACACCAGTCATGATTGTGTAGCCATTGTGGGTCGTGTGTCTGAGAGGAACGAGCTGGAGTACTGGTTGGTCATCACAGACTTTGTGGACTGGTGTGAGCGTAACCACTTGTGTCTTAACACCAGAAAGACGAAGGAGATGGTGATCGACTTCAGGAGGAAACCACCACCTATAAACCACCTATAGTTAGTCCAGAGGTGAGCCGTATACAGGGGTGTACAGTACGATTTAAACAATGTCAGCTTTACCTCATCAGTACAGGAGCCAAACTTACGCATGAGTGTATCTGCCTGAGCATACAACATTCTGTATTGACTATAGACATCATCATCGTCTGTCTTGTCTGAAGTGACGATGTGCCCAAGATACTTGATTTTACATGTCATACTCAATACAATATTTGACAGATAAAAATCAGGATATTTCATATGTCTGTCCTCTTTGGTCCTACAGATCATAATCAAGCTCTTAGCTGCATTGTATTTGATGTCATGCTCCCCCCCATAAGCTGAGCAAATGTTTAGTAACTCCTGTAAACCAGCAGTGCTTGGACTAAAGACTACTAAATCATCTGCATACATTAGATGATTCAGAACCATGTTTCCAGCAACACAACCAGTTTTACATGCTTTGAGCCTAGTTGACAGTTCATCAAGCTACATATTAAATAGAACTGGGGACAGGATTCCCCCCTGTCTGACTCCATTGCAAACTCTAAATGGAGCAGAAACACTGTTTCCCCATTTCCTCTTGTTCTGTCTGAGTCTTGTTCTGTCTGAGTTATTTTCATTAGTTACTTCATCCAAACCATCAACATGTTTATTAGACCCCATTCCTACCAGGCTGCTCAAGGAAGCCCTACCATTATTTAATGCTTCGATCTTAAATATGATCAATCTATCTTTGTTAGTTGGCTATGTACCACAGGCTTTTAAGGTGGCAGTAATTAAACCATTACTTAAAAAGCCATCACTTGACCCAGTTATCTTAGCTAATTATAGGCCAATCTCCAACCTTCCTTTTCTCTCAAAAATTCTTGAAAGGGTAGTTGTAAAACAGCTAACTGATCATCTGCAGAGGAATGGTCTATTTGAAGAGTTTCAGTCAGGTTTTAGAATTCATCATAGTACAGAAACAGCATTAGTGAAGGTTACAAATGATCTTCTTATGGCCTCGGACAGTGGACTCATCTCTGTGCTTGTTCTGTTAGACCTCAGTGCTGCTTTTGATACTGTTGACCATAAAATTTTATTACAGAGATTAGAGCATGCCATAGGTATTAAAGGCACTGCGCTGCGGTGGTTTGAATCATATTTGTCTAATAGATTACAATTTGTTCATGTAAATGGGGAATCTTCTTCACAGACTAAAGTTAATTATGGAGTTCCACAAGGTTCTGTGCTAGGACCAATTTTATTCACTTTATATATGCTTCCCTTAGGCAGTATTATTAGACGGTATTGCTTAAATTTTCATTGTTACGCAGATGATACCCAGCTTTATCTATCCATGAAGCCAGACAACACACACCAATTAGCTAAACTGCAGGATTGTTTTACAGACATAAAGACATGGATGACCTCTAATTTCCTGCTTTTAAACTCAGATAAAACTGAAGTTATTGTACTTGGCCCCACAAATCTTAGAAACATGGTGTCTAACCAGATCCTTACTGTGGATGGCATTACCCTGACCTCTAGTAATACTGTGAGAAATCTTGGAGTCATTTTTGATCAGGATATGTCATTCAAAGCGCATATTAAACAAATATGTAGGACTGCTTTTTTGCATTTACGCAATATCTCTAAAATCAGAAAGGTCTTGTCTCAGAGTGATGCTGAAAAACTAATTCATGCATTTATTTCCTCTAGGCTGGACTATTGTAATTCATTATTATCAGGTTGTCCTAAAAGTTCCCTAAAAAGCCTTCAGTTAATTCAAAATGCTGCAGCTAGAGTACTGACGGGGACTAGAAGGAGAGAGCATATCTCACCCATATTGGCCTCTCTTCATTGGCTTCCTGTTAATTCTAGAATAGAATTTAAAATTCTTCTTCTTACTTATAAGGTTTTGAATAATCAGGTCCCATCTTAGGGACCTCGTAGTACCATATCACCCCAATAGAGCGCTTCGCTCTCAGACTGCAGGCTTACTTGTAGTTCCTAGGGTTTGTAAGAGTAGAATGGGAGGCAGAGCCTTCAGCTTTCAGGCTCCTCTCCTGTGGAACCAGCTCCCAATTCAGATCAGGGAGACAGACACCCTCTCTACTTTTAAGATTAGGCTTAAAACTTTCCTTTTTGCTAAAGCTTATAGTTAGGGCTGGATCAGGTGACCCTGAACCATCCCTTAGTTATGCTGCTATAGACGTAGACTGCTGGGGGGTTCCCATGATGCACTGTTTCTTTCTCTTTTTGCTCTGTATGCACCACTCTGCATTTAATCATTAGTGATCGATCTCTGCTCCCCTCCACAGCATGTCTTTTTCCTGGTTCTCTCCCTCAGCCCCAACCAGTCCCAGCAGAAGACTGCCCCTCCCTGAGCCTGGTTCTGCTGGAGGTTTCTTCCTGTTAAAAGGGAGTTTTTCCTTCCCACTGTAGCCAAGTGCTTGCTCACAGGGGGTCGTTTTGACCGTTGGGGTTTTACATAATTATTGTATGGCCTTGCCTTACAATATAAAGCGCCTTGGGGCAACTGTTTGTTGTGATTTGGCGCTATATAAAAAAAATTGATTGATTGATTGATTAACCTGCATTGTTTGCTGCACATACCAATAAATTAAAATGCGCACAATATATTTAGGTACACCTTTTTCATTTAATTTCATAAATAATTTGCGATGATTCACCCTGTCAAACGCCTTTGATGCATTTAAAAAACACATAAAAACTGAAGAGTTCTGTCTCTTGTACGAGGTCTGTTAGAAAAGTAACGGACCTTTTTATTTTTTTCAAAAACTATATAGATTTGAATCACGTGCAATTACATCAGACAAGTTTGAACCCTCGTGCGCATGCTTGAGTTTTTCCACGCCTGTCGGTTGCGTCATTCGCCTGTGGGCAGGCTTTGAGTGAGCACTGGTCCACCCCTCCCGTCGGAATTCTTTTGTTTCAGACACATGGGAATTCCAACCTGGCCTTACCTGCTTTTTAGATTTAGTTTTTGGAAGGGACTCACTTGATTTGAGCAGTACTTTGACAATGTCCTCAGACATAGCTCTAACAGCTGCTCTGTGTTCAAGAGTTTTTACAGTTAGCATCCTTACACGTAAGAGCTTCCCTGGACAGGTAGATATTTCTCAGCAGATCATCAGTGATCACAGAATAGGATTGTACTTCAGCTGCTGTGAGAGAGGTCCAATCCACATAAGACAGACAACTTTCATTTTTATACATTTCCAATACAGGTAAAAACTGACAATTAACTTGCATCCCAAATGGAATATGGTCAGCTGTTGAAAGCTCATAAAATATTTTCATATCAGTCAAAGATGCATGAGCATCTGCATCTGTACTGTTACAAGTTTTATTATTGCTTATCTTTGCACACGCTGTTTAATGCACATTTTCCTCTACTCGCACTCATCTTGTGTGTTTTTAAGAGCTGACGTAACGTGAATTTCTCCACTGTGGGATCAATAAAGTCTTATCTTATGATTCGATACATATCACAATATACATGTCATGATTCCATACATATCATGATACACCTGTCATGATTTGATACATATCTTGATATGCCTGTCATGATTCGATGTGAGTACAAGTGTGAGTACATACATTCGGGCACTCACCAACACAGCTTTCCACAGCTATGGAAAAAAATCTGTGATCGTACCAGTGCCTAAGGTCTCATGCCAGGCTACAAATAATGATTTCAGACCTGTGGCGCTAACTTCAATTATAATGAAATGTTTTGAAATAATTGTGGTAAATATGCTCAAACCGGATGTCGTTGACAGCCTCAATCCCCTGCAGTTCGCCTATAGGCAGGGCCGCGGGATAGTGGATGCTGCCATCACTGTCACACATATGACTAACAAAAACCTGGAGCACCCCTAAGCCTATGCCAGAGTGTTATTTGTCGACTTTAGTTGTGCTTTTAACACAATCCAGCCTTACTTGATTATACAAAAACGTATCAGTTTGAATGTAAATGCTGGCATGGTGAAATGGTTTTATTCATTATTGACTAGTCGGTCACAGCAGGTCATTGTCAACGGTTCACTCTCCACTGTTACACAGAGTAGCACAGGTGTGCCCCGGGGTTGCGTGAGCTCTTCACTTCTTTTTACATTGTATACAAATGAATGTAGGAGCTCTTACCCTACTCTAATTATATCAAATCAAATCAATTTTATTTATATAGCGCCAAATCACAACAACCAGTTGCCCCAAGGCGCTTTATATTGTAAGGCAAAGCCATACAATAATTACATAAAACCCCAACGGTCAAAACGACCCCCTGTGAGCAAGCACTTGGCGACAGTGGGAAGGAAAAACTCCCTTTTAACAGGAAGAAACCTCCAGCAGAACCAGGCTCAGGGAGGGGCAGCCTTCTGCTGGGACTGGTTGGGGCTGAGGGAGAGAACCAGGAAAAAGACATGCTGTGGAGGGGAGCAGAGATCGATCACTAATGATTAAATGCAGAGTGGTCTCAAACTTGATGAGTGGTATCATCAAGTTTTCTGATGACACCATAATTTTCAGCCTGCTGGACACAAAATCTGATCCCAGTGTGTACTTCAGGGACATGGACAATTTTTAATCCTGGTGTCATGATCACCATTTGGTACTTAACAAAACAAAAACCAAAGAGATGGTCTTTGACCTTTGTGGGACCCTGTGACCCTTAGCAACAGTGTCATAGAAGAAGTGCCTTCATATAAATATCTTGGCCTGATGATGTCTCATGTCTTCAGCTGGAGTGAACATGTGGACTTTCTGTGCAGTAGATCAGCACAGAGAGACTACATTTCCTCAGAAGGCTGCATCTGTGTGGTGTGAGCCCACGGATCAGGGCCGTATTCTACAACGCAGTCTTTGAAGTATTGTGAGATACGAGGTCTGTCCAAAAAGTATCGTACCTTTTTATTTTTTTCAAAAACTATATGGATTTGAATCACGTGTGATTGCATCAGCCAAGCTTGAACCTTCGTGCGCATGCGAGAGTTTTTTCACGCGGTTGAGTTTTTTCACGCGGCTGTTAGAGACAGCCAGTTGGAAACCATTCGATAGATTCAGTTGGATATCGGTGAAGATTCTGTCGGCGTCACACAGATTATGGACTGTTAAAACCTTTTTAAAGACGGCCCACAGCGGCAGAGGGCATGCGGCGCGCCAAGCGGCCATCGACAGGCTGGATCAACCAGATCATTTCTAAACTGAACACTGTGTTGATCCGGGACATCATGTGACTACCACAGAAATGGCAACAGAGCTGGACATCAGCACTTTTGCGGCACATTCCACTGTTACAGGAGATTTTGTAATGAAAGACGTGCGGAGGATTTCGCTCGTCGGCACGAAGCAGCTCAGGACGCACAGCAAAAAAAAAAAACACCTCCGTGTTGGAAACCATTCAGAAGATTCAGATGGCTTTCAATGGCTTTCAGTCGAGTGAGTATCCGAGAAATTGTGTAACAGCTGGACATGCCACATGCACGCACGCACACACCCACTCCCACTCACACACACACACACATGCACACTAGGGTGGTTCAAAAAAATAAAAGTTGGAAATTCATTACTCTCACCCCTTCATTTTATGATGCTTTGGGAAAAAAGAAAGCCTGCCAAATATTTTTGTCATACATTAATATTTAGAGGTAGCACATCATAGCTGAAGGTTGTAAATATATCAGTTATCGCTGCCCGAGTGCCCATGCAATAGGTTATCCATTATCCAGTATCTAATCACATCACTTATAAAGAGGATAGAAGTTAACCACCTGAGTGTAACTAAAGTATAATTTTATATTCAATTTAAAACTATACCTGGGTTTAAATATTTCTCACAAACAACATACTTTCAAAAATGGTATTTTAGGCTACAAGCTGAAAATTTTGCTTCAATTCACAGCTTCTTTTCTTTCAGATCTTTGGTGATGGTGAATCTAACATGAGATAAATGTAAAAAGAGACACTTGCTGACTTAACATGCTTAACCATTAACTGGAAACTTCAGTAAAACATGTCAGCTACTAGAAGTAGAACATTTGTATACCTTATTGGTTCCACCGACTGAAATAAAGGGAAACAAATTGCCCTCAAATGGGCAAATACTCAAGGTATTTTTCTTCAAACACACTGATTTGAAGAAAACTGTCCATGATGCTGCTGTGACCTCTATAGACATGGCAATTCCTTTTTGGGAGAGAGCTAGAATCCCACTGAGGGCAAAGCAGCATCTGATCACAAAGTTAGAAAAGGTGTTCGGAAAATGGAAAACATTGAAAAAGACCAAGAATCGCAATACAGACAAGCAGAAGAAAGATGAAACAGTGTTTTGTGAATCTTTGGAGGACTTGTTTGACATGGCACATCAGGATGTCCTAACAATGATAAAGTTTGAAGATGACAGACAGTTCCTACTTGCTCAGCGAGAGAAAGGTAGAGGATGCATGACAGGCATAGATAAAATACAAACTGCCAAAGAACAAAGAGCAGAAAAAAGGAAAGCTGCAGAAGCAAAATACAAAGAGAAACTGGAGGAGCCTGGACCATCTAATGTCTCACTACCTGACACTGTCTCCAGCCAGAGTGAAGAGAACACAGAAAGTCCAGATGAAGAATTTGTTATGCCAGTGCCACAAAAAGCCAGTAAAATTAAAGCTGTTGTAACACCAGGACTTGCAGCAGCATTGGATAGGACCAAAACAACAGACAGAAGTGCCACCTATATTCTGACTGAAACGGCAGCAAGTCTTGGTCATGATGCAGCAACTTAAATATCATTATCATGTAAAGGATGTTCTCTTATGTTACACAGCTGAATAATTGGTTCTTGTGCTGATTCATACATTTTTGAATATTAAGTACTGCAAGGCATAAAGAATATTATTGTTTGGAGCTAGATCAAAATATATGTGGAAATATATAAAGCATAGACTTATTTAAATTTATCAATAATGAAACAGTATTTCATCAATAAAATGAAAATGCAATGTTTGATTGTTACAAAATCTTTGCTACCCCAGTATGTAGGTACTGTAGGAGCATGATACATGTACGAGAAGAACTGCATCTCACAATTCATTGTTTAGTGTTAACTATTTTATGGGATATGAAAAGATTTGATTTTCCAATGTATTGCCATAATTTCTGTCCTGACATATCAATATTAAACTGACAGAAATAATTTGGAAATATCTGGAAATGACCATACTATATGACAAAGTTATTGCCAGCAAAATATTTAAGGGCTGTGTGCTACCAGTAAAAATGATTACAGTTTTATGAAATTGTACATATGTTTTTATGTTAGGTACAACAAATTTAGAGGGTGAGACTTGAAGTTTTTTGAAAAAAATTTTTTGACCATTTTTATGGACCACTCTAGTGCACACACACACATGCACTCACACACACACACGCACACACACACGCACTCACACACACACACACGCACTCACACACACACACGCACACACACACGCACTCACACACACACACGCACTCACACACACACACTCACTCACACACGCACTCACACACACACACACACGCACTCACACACACACTCACTCACGCACACACACCCACTCACGCACTCGCACGCACTCACACACACACGCATGCACACTCACACACACACACGCACTCACACACGCACACACACACTCACTCACACACACGCACGCACACACACTCACACACACACGCACTCACACACGCATGCACACACACGCACACACACACACGCACACACACATGCACACAGACACACACACTCACACACACACACACACACAGAATGTATTTAGTTTGTGCACTTGAATCAAAGTTTTTTGTGGTGGTGTCAGGTTTGTTTTTTTAACTCTTTCTGTTTCTAAATTTGTTTTCAGATCATTTTCACAGAACATTGGTTTTCTCTGCTGTGTATAACTCAGCCCCAACCAGTCCCAGCAGAAGACTGCCCCTCCCTGAGCCTGGTTCTGCTGGAGGTTTCTTCCTGTTAAAAGGGAGTTTTTCCTTCCCACTGTAGCCAAGTGCTTGCTCACAGGGGGTCGTTTTGACCGTTGGGGTTTTACATAATTATTGTATGGCCTTGCCTTACAATATAAAGCACCTTGGGGCAACTGTTTGTTGTGATTTGGCGCTATATAAAAAAATTGATTGATTGATTGTCGTTGCTTTTTGTCACTTGGTTTCCGACTGATAACTGGAAGACAAACAGGCATAAAACTGGAACCTGCATCCAGTTTTGGTGGTGAAGGTAAATCCAGGACAGAAAAATGAGAGTGACTGAGGCACTTTGGACTGAGATATAACTCAAAATGTAAAAATTAAATGGGCTTTTCAATATTAAATTCAAGTGTCCACAAAATCCACAATCTGGATAAGATCCAGATCAAATTTTGTCAGTCGATAAAGGAAACCATCCCACATAACATTCTCAAATATGAAAGAAATTTAATCGTTTTTGACAGTGTTAATGTTGTGTGGGCCGCTGAAGAGGAGGTACTGCTGGCCCACCACCACCAGATGGCGCCCTGCTTGGAGTGCGGGCTCCAAGCACGAGAGGGCGTCGGAGCCACTGGAGGTGACAGCTGTCACATCATCACCACCAGCTGTCACCCATCACCACCATTACAAAGACCGGACTGTAACTCCACCTCCTCGCCGAGAAATCTTCTACCATACAGGTGCTAACTTCTCTGCTGAACCTTAATTTGAGTATTAGTCTGATCTCGTTTTGCAGCCGTTTTCCTGGGACGGATACCCTGTCTGCTGAGTTGGCGTTTGGTGTGGACTGCGACGGCTTCGCCTCCCACCCCACCCAGATAAGTGGTTAGACAGGAGCTGCACGAGTGTGTGATTGGAGGTGGAGGTTCTCCCTCCTAACTGTGTACAGACTGTGGGATTACTGAGTGTGCGAACTCACACTCATCCAGAACTGTTTCTGTTTTCTGCCAGCAGTACCGGGTCTGACTGCTGAAGACAGTGGCCACCTGGGGCGCAGGGCTTGGCGGCTCCGGTGTTCTTCAGGTCCGTTGGTGGTGAGGGCTGTGTGGGATCCGGCTCTTCTCGCACCGGACGTCTCCTATCTTCGAGCCTGCCACACGTCACCTTTTGTCGGATTGATATAACGCATATTTGTATCTGTCTGTATTACGTTGTGCATTGTCCCTTCATTAACGCCCCCTGTTGTGGGTCCGTGTCACGACACTTCCCCAACAGTTAAGACCTTTTGAAAATTTGTTCAATGGTAAAGGATAGGGATTTTTCCAAAATTCCAAAATTTTTCCTGACTTTGACCTTTGACCTTCCAAACTGAACGGGTTCTTGCCTATCAAATTATGAATCTTCAGTAAAAATTTCATAAGAGTATATGAAAAATTGTAGGCTCCAGGCTGTTCACAAACAAACAGACAAACAGATAAACAGAGGTGAAAACATAAGGTTTTGAAAAAAATCAATTTAATACAGGCTTCACAGTGCGATTATTACAACTCATGATGCGTTATTACACCCCAAGCACCGATGTTAAACTCTAAAGATCACTCTATATGGACAAGAAGAGGGTCCAAGCACTAATCCTTGAGGTACTTGGAACAGGTGCACAATGAACTAGGCCACATCCTGACAAGGGTAAACATGGGAAGGGCTGCTCTTCAGACTTGAAAGACCTCCTTACAAAGTGTGGCTTCACATTGTTCTGCTCCTTTCTGTGCCCCCAGCTCATGGAGCAGAAGCCCCTCCCCCTGGCAGTCAGTGAAGAGGCAGAGTACCTGTTGGCTCTGAAGCAGGAGTTCAGGGGAGCGATGAGGAGTTTACCCTTCTTCATCCGGCCCGCTGCTCCTCACCGAGGTCACACAGCACACGCGTCAAAATTCACAATACGGGAAATGTTTTTCAGTTCATCACACACTCATGAATCAGAAGTATTTGTGCCTGATTGTAATGTGTGTATACACACACACACACACACACACACGTATATGTATTAGCGCCTTGTGGCAACCTTGTTGTGATTTGGCGCTATACAAATGAAATAAATTGAAATGAAGAAATTGAAATTGAAATTGTGGTTCTGAAAAACAATCTTTTTGGTTCCTTTAAGGGTAAAAAAAAATTGGGTGAAATTTCATGAGATTTGTAAAATATGAACGAGTGAGTAATATTCTGAGTTCTGGTCTGGATAAATGAGTTCGTTAGTGGCACATTTTGTTCCAGCTGCCTCAGGTGGCATTTTTGATATGGACGTCCTGATCACAGACCCTCAGAGTGGGAGGACGAACCGTCATTCCTGTCCAGCAGCAGGTCCTGGATCACGTTGCTGCTGTCAGTAATTTTGCTGAATGAGGAGTTGCACTTATCCAGGACTATAATCAGATCCTAACCGAGGATGAACAGCAGCGCCACCTGCTGCAAGTTGTTGAGTGGCATCGACGTCAGTTCCTGGAGGCAAAGAAAATGGGAACCAAATCCCCCATGACTATTTGCACGGTTCTTGCCAGCGCAGTTGCACGTAGGACACCGGCCCTCGAGGACTGGAGTTGAAGACCAGTGCCCTATGCTGTGATTCAACCAGCGTGGGGTGGGGGAGGTTTCCTGAACAGAAGCATGAGATGCTACATTCTGCTGAGAGATCAGTGCATGTGAGGCAGCGAGTGTGGAGCAGAGTGAAGATTTGAACACAAGTGAAGCAACATTTTACAAAAACACAAAACTGGAGCTGCTTTATTTCTCTCTCCGCCATCTCTACTGGTGCGGTTCTGACGGCACATCCTGTTCACACCGTGTGCGCGTGTCAGCGACAATTATACTCAATTTATGAGATGATGAGATGAAATAAATGGCCAAAATTGTTGTGTGGGCCGCTGAAGATGAGGTACTGCTGGCCCACCACCACCAGAGGGCGCCCTGCTTGGAGTGCGGGCTCCAAGCATGAAAGGGCGCCAGACCTAGAAGAAGTGACAGCTGTCATTCATCCCCTGCACCAGCTGTCACTCGTTCATCATCATCACCACCATAAAAGCCGGACTGCAACTCCACCTCCTCGCCGAGAAATCGACTACCATTCCTGAGGTAATCCTTCTCTGCAGTATTTGGATTAATCCACGTTTTGATCTCTCTTTGCAGCCGTTTATTCCTGTGGGACAGTTTTGTTGGAGCGGCGTGTTGTGGGAACCGCGACGTCTTCGCCTCCCACTCCCTCCAGATAAGTGACTGACAGGAGCTGCTTAAGTGTATGATTGGAGGTGGAGGTGCTCCCTCCCATCAGTGTTGGACTGTGTATTACTGAGTGTGCGGACTCACACTCACACATCCTGTTTTTTGCTCTCTGCCAGCAGTACCAGGGTCGACAGCCGGGGACAGAGGCCACCTGGGGATTCGGGACTTGGCGGCTCCGGTGTTCTTCAGGCCGTTGGTGGTGGAAGCCGTGTGGAGTACGGCTTCTGTCTCGTCGGGGGGGTCTCCTATCTTCGAGCCTGCCACACGTCACCTGGTGCTAATTGACTGTGCATATTTTCTGTATCTTTTCGTTGTGTAGTGTCACAACATTAAATTGTTACCTTTTGGTTTATTCATTGTCCGTTCATTTGCGCCCCCTGTTGTGGGTCCGTGCTACGACACCTTCCCAACAGGATTTCTCGGCCATCGTCATGGATTCCGAGGGGCGTCAACCCGAGTTTGAACGGCCAATGGAAGAGCCAGGAGTGCAGGCGTCAGCGGGAGGCGTGTTGAGTGAGCTGCAGCAGATCTTAACCGCCTTCACGGCTCGGTTAGATTCTGTGACCGAGCAGAGTGTCCTCCTTGATCGGAGGGTGGAGGCTCTCACCGCCAGGGTGGAAGCGCGCGATCAGGGCGCTGCTGCAGCCACTCCTCTGGCTGGTCCTGGGCCTGTATCAGACGTTCCACTGGTCGTTCAACGAACCCCCCCACCGTCCCCTGAAGCATACATAAGCCCTCCGGAACCGTACGGGGGCTGTGTCGAGACGTGCGCGGACTTCCTCATGCAGTGTTTGCTTGTCTTTTCACAGCGCCCTGTCATGTACGCATCAGACGCTAGCCGGGTGGCTTATGTTATTAATTTGCTTTGAGGAGAGGCACGCGCATGGGCTACGGCGCTTTGGGAGCAGAATTCACGGCTCCTAACGTCGTATACTGGGTTTGTACGGGAGTTCAAACAAGTGTTTGATCATCCCAACAGAGGCGAGACCGCTTCGAACGTGCTGCTGTCGATGAGACAGGGGCGCCGTAGCACAGCCGAGTATGCAGTCGACTTCCGCATCGCGGCAGCGAGGTCCGGCTGGAATAACGTTGCGCTCCGCGCCGCCTTTGTAAATGGACTGTCCCCGGTCCTTAAGGAGCACCTACTGGCCAAGGAGGAACTGCGGGATTTTGACGGGCTTGTCGATTTAGTTATACGCTTAGACAACCGTTTAAACGAGCATTGTCGGGAGCAGGCCGGGGGGCGTGACCGGGCACGAGCCGTCCCTCCCCCTTCCGGTTCCGACAAGGTGACGTCGTCCCCACGCTTCACTGCCAGAGAGCTCCGTGTGGCTACAGCTCCCCCTGCTGAGGAGGCTATGGACACGAGCAGGGCCAAATTAAAATCAAATATCAGACAAAGGAGGCTGGCCCGCGGGGAGTGTTTTGTCTGCGGCTCTTGCGAGCACATGCAGAAGGACTGCCCTAAAACGGTCAAACTACAACGCCCGTCCTTAGAAACTGGGCTAAGGGTGGGCCATAACACGCACGCGGGAAAACCCCGCAAATCTGCACGAATCCCAGTAACAATCCTTTGTGGGGATTTAACCCTTCACGCCCCAGCACTGGTAGACACTGGGTCTGAAGGCAATCTGCTGGACAGCAGATGGGTAAAGGAAGTAGGGCTCCCTCTGGTGGCTCTGCCGGCACCATTGCAGGTGCGAGCACTAGATGGCACCCTGCTTCCAGTAATCACACATCAGACACAACCAGTGACTTTGGTTGTGTCTGGGAATCACAGGGAGGAGATAGTGTTCCATGTCACACCATCTACCTCCCGAGTGATTTTGGGCTTTCCATGGATGGTGAAGCACAATCCCCGGATTGATTGGCCGTCTGGGGTTGTGACGCAGTGGAGCGAAACCTGCCACCGGGAGTGCTTAGGATCCTCGGTTCCTCCCGGCACTACGGCTAATGAGGAGGTCAAAGTCCCCCCCAATCTATCGGCGGTGCCAAAGGAGTACCATGATCTTGCTGACGTTTTCAGCAAAGATCTGGCGCTCACTCTTCCCCCGCACCGACCGTATGATTGTGCCATCGATTTGGTCCCGGGCGCTGAGTACCCGTCCAGTAGACTGTACAACCTCTCACGTCCGGAACGCGAATCAATGGAGACCTACATCCGGGACTCCTTAGCTGCCGGGCTGATCTAAAACTCCACCTCCCCGATGTGTGCTGGTTTCTTTTTTGTGGGCAAGAAAGACGGCGGACTCCGTCCATGCATTGATTACAGAGGGCTGAACGAGATCACGGTTCGCAACCGATACCCGTTGCCCCTGTTGGATTCTGTGTTTACGCCCCTGCATGGAGCCCAAATTTTCACTAAATTGGATCTTAGAAACGCGTACCACCTGGTTCGGATCCGGGAGGGAGACGAATGGAAGACGGCGTTTAACACCCCGTTAGGTCACTTTGAGTACCTGGTCATGCTGTTCGGCCTCACCAACGCCCCCGCGACGTTCCAAGCTTTGGTAAACGACGTCTTGCGGGACTTCCTGCATCGGTTCGTCTTAGTATATCTGGACGATATACTCATCTTCTCCCCGGACCCTGAGACCCATGTCCAGCATGTACGTCAGGTCCTACAGCGGTTGTTGGAGAATCGGCTGTTTGTGAAGGGCGAGAAGTGCGAGTTCCACCGCACTTCTTTGTCCTTCCTGGGGTTCATAATCTCCTCCAACTCCGTCGCCCCTGATCCGGCCAAGGTTGCGGCGGTGAGAGATTGGCCCCAACCGATAAGCTGCAGGAAACTACAGCAGTTCCTCGGCTTTGCAAATTTCTGTAGGAGGTTCATCAAGGGTTACAGTCAGGTAGTTAGCCCCCTGACTGCCCTGACCTCCACCAAAGTCCCCTTCACCTGGTCGGATCGGTGCGAAGCCGCGTTCCAGGAGTTGAAACGCCGGTTCTCGACTGCACCAGTTCTGGTGCAGCCTGATCCTGATCGCCAGTACGTAGTTGAAGTGGACGCCTCTGACTCAGGGATAGGAGCCATGCTGTCCCAGAGCGTGGAGGCTGATAAAGTTCTCCATCCTTGTGCCTTTTATTCCCGCAGGTTGACCCCAGCTGAACGGAACTATGACGTCGGCAATCGGGAACTCCTCGCGGTGAAGGAGGCTCTTGAAGAGTGGAGACACCTGCTGGAGGGGGCGTCGTTGCCCTTCACGGTTTTTACGGACCATCGGAACCTGGAGTACATCCGGACCGCCAAGCGGCTGAACCCCAGGCAAGCCCGCTGGTCTCTGTTCTTCGGGCGCTTTGACTTCCAGATCACGTACCGCCCCGGGACCAAGAACCAAAAACCAGATGCATTGTCCCGGGTGCATGAAGAAGAAGCCAAAGCGGAGCTGTCGAACCCCACTGAGACCATCATCCCCGAGTCCACTGTCGTGGCCACCCTCACCTGGGACGTGGAGAAGACCGTCCGGGAGGCCCTGACAAGAAGCCCGGACCCGGGGACTGGCCCCAAGAACAGACTATACGTCCCACCAGAGGCAAGAGCTGCCGTCTTGGACTTCTGTCACGGGTCCAAGCTGTCCTGTCATGCCGGAGTGCGCAGGACCGTGGCAGTAGTCCAGCAGCGCTTCTGGTGGGCGTCCCTGGAACCATCTGCGCCTGTACCATCTGCGCCAGGGGTAAGGCGGACCACCGGAGGACGACGGGACTCCTCCATCCCCTGCCAGTGCCTCATCACCCCTGGTCTCACATCGGCCTGGACTTCGTCACGGGCCTCCCGCCGTCCCAGGGCAACACCGTGATTCTCACGATAGTGGACCGGTTCTCCAAGGCGGCCCACTTCGTGGCCCTCCCGAAGCTCCCGACGGCCCAAGAGACGGCAGACCTCCTGGTCCACCACGTCATGCGGCTGCATGGGATACCGTCGGACGTCGTCTTGGATCGGGGCCCCCAGTTCTCTTCACAGGTGTGGAAGAGTTTCTGTAAGGAGCTGGGGGCCACCGTAAGTCTCTCGTCCGGGTACCACCCCCAGACCAACGGCCAGGCAGAGCGGGCTAACCAGGAGTTAGAGCAAGCCCTCCGATGTGTCACCTCCGCGCATCCGGCGGCCTGGAGTCACCATCTGGCCTGGATCGAGTATGCCCACAACAGCCAAGTTTCGCCTGCTACCGGCCTCTCCCCTTTTGAGGCATGTTTGGGGTACCAGCCCCCATTGTTCCCGTTGGTGGAGGGAGAGGTCGGTGTGCCCTCGGTCCAGGCCCACCTCAGGAGGTGCCGCCGGGTGTGGCGGGCCGCCCGCTCTGCATTGGTAAAGGCCCGGACGAGGGCTAAGGCCCATGCGGACCACCGGCGTTCCCCGGCCCCCACATACCAGCCTGGGCAGGAGGTGTGGCTTTCGACCAAGGACATCCCTCTGTGTGTTGACTCCCCTAAATTGAAAGACAGATTCATCGGACCATTTAAGATCCTCAAGATCATCAACCCGGCCGCAGTGAAGCTTCGACTCCCGGCTTCACTGCAGATTCACCCCGTCTTTCATGTTTCCCGTCTCAAGCCACACCACACCTCGCCCCTCTGTACTCCCGGACCAACGCTGCCTCCTGCCCGGCTCATCGACGGGGAGCCTGCCTGGACAGTCCGCAGGCTCCTGGACGTCCGTCGTAAGGGCCGGGGTTTCCAATATCTGGTGGACTGGGAGGGGTATGGACCCGAGGAACGCTCCTGGGTGAAGAGGAGCTTCATCCTGGACCCGGCCCTCCTGGCCGAATTCTACGCACGGCATCTGGACAAGCCTGGGCGGACGCCAGGAGGTGCCGTTGAGGGGGGGGGTCCTGTTGTGTGGGCCGCAGAAGAGGAGGTACTGCTGGCCCACCACCACCAGAGGGCGCCCTGCTTGGAGTGCGGGCTCCAAGCATGAAAGGGCGCCAGACCTAGAAGAAGTGACAGCTGTCATTCATCCCCTGCACCAGCTGTCACTCGTTCATCATCATCACCACCATAAAAGCCGGACTGCAACTCCACCTCCTCGCCGAGAAATCGACTACCATTCCAGAGGTAATCCTTCTCTGCAGTATTTGGATTAATCCACGTTTTGATCTCTGTTTGCAGCCGTTTATTCCTGTGGGACAGTTTTGTTGGAGCGGCGTGTTGTGGGAACCGCGACGTCTTCGCCTCCCACTCCCTCCAGATAAGTGACTGACAGGAGCTGCTTAAGTGTATGATTGGAGGTGGAGGTGCTCCCTCCCATCAGTGTTGGACTGTGTATTACTGAGTGTGCGGACTCACACTCACACATCCTGTTTTTTGCTCTCTGCCAGCAGTACCAGGGTCGACAGCCGGGGACAGAGGCCACCTGGGGATTCAGGACTTGGCGGCTCCGGTGTTCTTCAGGCCGTTGGTGGTGGAAGCCGTGTGGAGTACGGCTTCTCTCTCGTCGGGGGGGTCTCCTATCTTCGAGCCTGCCACACGTCACCTGGTGCTAATTGACTGTGCATATTTTCTGTATCTTTTCGTTGTGTAGTGTCACAACATTAAATTGTTACCTTTTGGTTTACTCATTGTCCGTTCATTTGCGCCCCCTGTTGTGGGTCCGTGCTACGACACCTTCCCAACAAAAATTCCTTAAAAAAGGAGAATATATGAATGAACTGAATAAAAATCATGCATACGTGTGTTAAAAAAAACATAAAAGAAAGCTGATGTGGAGAAACTCTGCAGTGATGATCAGAAGCAGAAATCACATGAAGCAGGTGAGAACTCTGAACTTTAACAGGCTGTTATTTTCCAAAGGAATTTTTTTTAGATCTTGAGCTTAATGTAGCCGTTTTATTTTCAAAACGTGACTGAAGAAAAAAAACAGGATGAATTCATCATCACACTTAAAAGAACTCAAGCAATAATAAAAATATAAGCTGCTAATTTTTATGATATTTTTGAAAGCTATTAGGCTACAGCTATATGTTTTATTTATTTCAAAGTAAGTTACCTCTTATTTGCGTGCTGAATGATGCCCTTCTAATCATGACAAGGTTGTTTTTGTTTCTTCTATTTCTGTTTAACACTTCTTTTAGTTTTTAAGTGCATCTATTGTGAATCTATTTAACTAAATTTCTCCTGTTGTGAATCTTATGAGCAGTTAGCGTTTTTGTTAGCAGTTAGCTTGCACGAATGTAATCATTTCTTTAATTACTGTTTCTACCAGTCTAATACTTCTAATACTTAGTTTTTCAGTTTAACTGCTGTGAATTTTAGCTCATTATTTTACTCCTGTGTGAATCTTAGTTGTGTTCAGCATTGTCATTAGCAGTTAGCTTACACTACCTTGGTTACACTATTGGATTTTCTGGTGCACAAAATACACTACTTTACACTTTACATAAATCCTGCATGATGCTGGCAGATATGGTGGCTCAATTAGAGAGCCATGTCCGTAAGCTAGAACAGCTTCTTAGTTCAGTGGAGATAGATGTTGCGGGCACTCCAGACAAGGTTAGTGTTGGACCAGCTAGCGTGCCAGCCAGCATTAGCTTAGCAATGCCGACTGCGGACGACAGCTTTCAGATGGTTGTTAGTTGGAGGAAGTCATGTGTGACTTGGTGCCCGGTTGTGGTACCTGGATCACACTCGCCACTGCGAACTGTGAACCGGTTTTCAGCCTTGGATATGCTTGTTGTTAACCCTTTGAGCCCATGGGTCACTTCCACTCTTATCTCCAGGCCGAAAATCTGGAATTTAGTGATAGGAGATTCTATCACCCGCATAGTCAGTTTACAGAAGTCGGCTGACATTAAATTATTCCTGGGGCCAGAGCTCCCGACATTGCCTCCTATCTTGGGGTGCTGATGCTGCAGAACAGTAGACAGACAAAGGAACATGACACAAGATACAGTCTCATAGTTATTCACGTCGGCACCAACGATGTCAGAATGAAGCACTCTGAGGTCATAAAAATGGACATAGAGAGGACTTATGACCTTACCAGAAAGATATGTCAGCATCAATTAATAGTCTGAGGTCTCCTCCCCTCCCGGGGTAATGAAGCATTTAGCAGGCTGACATTATTAAATTTTGTAGACAGCAACACTTTAATTTAATTGATAACTGGCCTTCGTTTTGGGGCCACTGTGGCTTGCTAATGCTGGACAGCCTTCACCCTACTGGGGAAGGCGCCGCCATCTTGTCTGTAAACATAAATAGAGCTCTACAGGGAGGGTAACATTAGGACTATACAGCAGGCCACGGAGCAGGTTATTAGAGACCCTGCAAGGCTTATGACAAATATGGACATGGAATCCATTATCTTTTTTTTTGTTTTTTGCCAGCTTGCACTCAGCCGAGATGGACGCACTTTTCTCTTCTCCCTCCCTCCTTATCTTTCCTGCTTCTGTGGTGTGTTGTCTGTGAGGCTGCAGCTTTGCTCTTCTGGAAAACGACAAAAATGGATCTGTTAAAGTGGTCTCTGAACGCAATTGACACCATTTTTTCTACAAGACATTCGGGGGCGGACGACCCGACCTGTCCTGCCGGGACACATGTGATGGGTTACGTGATGGACTCGTGGAGGAGATGGCAGGTCATGTGCCTTTACATGCTTTCTGTGGAGGACGTCGAAGATGTGTACATATTTGGCTTGGTGGTGACCGGTTTTCTGATGTGTGGAGCGGGCACTATGGTGGTTTACCGGAAAATCAAGAAAGTGGAAGCAGCTTTGATTGGTCCTTCCAGGCTGCCCTACATGATTGATTCGATTGGGAAGGCAGTGGCTGCGCAGTCAGCGGGGGTTAACTGCGCGTTGGAAAACATCTCGAGCAGAATTGCAGCCCTGGAAACCTGCTCTGACCGTCTGTGAAGACCACATTCTACATTCAGATGCATTGAGAGCCACTCTGTTCTCAGAACTGTGGAATCTTTCAGGCGTCTGCTAATCTGGCTATTCATTTGGCTTCCCCAAATACAGCTGCACTTCAAGGTCGCTGTGATAAAACCTCCTCAGAAGATCAACACTTAAGCCTCACTCCCTGGTCTTCCCCCCTCCCCTCAGCTTCTCCAGCTCTAACGTTGACTGTGTTCAGCTCAGGACTGTGCAGGGCTGCCCCCTCCCCCTTCAGGATTGTCGGACAAGGCCGTTGACGGCGCCAAACAGGCTGCCTCTGGAGTGTTCTGATAAACTGGACCTTTCCAAATCTCGGTTGTCGTCCTGTGTCCTTGTTTTTGTCTGTGTGATTATTGTTTTCTGTGCTGATGGGGATTTTTTTCCTCATTGCAGCTGTGTAATGCAGCGGCTATGAGGGTTTTTTTTTCTCCTTTTCCCTCGTGTTTTGCTTTCATATATATGTTTTATGTTCCGGGCCGGCCTATGTGTTGTGTGTTGTGTGTGTTGTTTGTTATGGGTCGGTGTTGGTTTGCTCAGCCCTGCTGTTGACCAAGGCAGGGATGTACATCTGGAGCTGGTCCCCGGGCGCCTAATGGCGACTTCTGCTCCTACTGGCAATTAGGATGGGTTAAATGCAGTAGACACATTTCATTGTGCAGGGAACATGTTCTTCTGTGCATATGACAATAAAATTTCTTTGAATTCTTGAATCCTTGAATCCTTAGTGGGTAAATTAGTGCAGAAAATCCACTATGGTTATAGTGCAGTTTATGTGGCAGGGAGGGAAAACACCCAACAGTGTAATTGTCAATCTCATTACCATAAGGTCACTGTCCTAAAAATCACTGTTGATTAAAGATCTAATTATGGATCATCACTTAGATATGATTGGGTTATGTGAAACCTAGCTTAAACCAACAGCTGTCAATCAATCAATCAATTTTTTTATATAGCGCCAAATCACAACAAACAGTTGCCCCAAGGCGCTTTATATTGTAAGGCAAGGCCATACAATAATTATGTAAAACCCCAACGGTCAAAACGACCCCCTGTGAGCAAGCACTTGGCTACAGTGGGAAGGAAAAACTCCCTTTTAACAGGAAGAAACCTCCAGCAGAACCAGGCTCAGGGAGGGGCAGTCTTCTGCTGGGACTGGTTGGGGCTGAGGGAGAGAACCAGGAAAAAGACATGCTGTGGAGGGGAGCAGAGATCGATCACTAATGATTAAATGCAGAGTGGTCCATACAGAGCAAAAAGAGAAAGAAACAGTGCATCATGGGAACCCCCCAGCAGTCTACGTCTATAGCAGCATAACTAAGGGATGGTTCAGGGTCACCTGATCCAGCCCTAACTATAAGCTTTAGCAAAAAGGAAAGTTTTAAGTCTAATCTTAAAAGTAGAGAGGGTGTCTGTCTCCCTGATCTGAATTGGGAGCTGGTTCCACAGGAGAGGAGCCTGAAAGCTGAAGGCTCTGCCTCCCATTCTACTCTTACAAACCCTAGGAACTACAAGTAAGCCTGCAGTCTGAGAGCGAAGCGCTCTATTGGGGTGATATGGTACTACGAGGTCCCTAAGATAAGATGGGACCTGATTATTCAAAACCTTATAAGTAAGAAGAAGAATTTTAAATTCTATTCTAGAATTAACAGGAAGCCAATGAAGAGAGGCCAATATGGGTGAGATATGCTCTCTCCTTCTAGTCCCCGTCAGTACTCTAGCTGTCCTCCCCTTAAATGAGGTCTGCCCACTTGCGTACACATTTAATCACGTCCCTCGTAATGCGAAGCAAGGTGGGGTTGTTGCTGTTATTTCTAAATCTAGGTTTAGCTTATTAGCTGTTGGGGGTCACAAATATAACTCGTTTGAGTATCTGATTCTCCGCTCTGCCCATGATGCTACGTATTGCCAAGGTCAGAAGAATAAAAATCAACTGTATTACTTTGTTACTGTATATAGGCTCCCTGGCCCATACTCTGAATTCTTAGATTAATTTGGTGTGTTCATCTCTAACTTGTCAACTAGTGCAGAAAACATTCTGTGGGGGACTTCAACATTCATATAAATAAGCCTTTTGATCCCCTCTGCAAACCATTTATGGAAATTTTGGCTGTATTAGGATTCCAGCAATGCATTCAGGACTCGACGCACTTTAGTGGAAATACCCTGGATTTGGTTTTCACACGTGGTATTGCTGTCAGGAATATTCACATCATGCCTCTTACATCAATGGTCTCTGATTTACAGTTTCACGGCCGTGTTTAGTGGAACAACAACCTTATTTATCACTACGGCGATGCATCAACTCCTCAACTACGACTGAACTCAAAGCTAGACTGCCTGGTAGCTTAGCTTGACATTTGGAAAATGCCCAATCAGTAGACAGTCTTGTGGATAGTTTAAACGCAGCGCTCAAAATTATGCTCAACATGATTGCGCCACCTTTATTAAAACCACACCCCCCAAAACACAGTCACCTTGGTTCAGTGATTACGTGCGTGATCTCAAGCATAAGGGTAGAGGTCTAGAATGTAAATGGCGCAGTTCAGAATTAGAAGTATTCCACCTCGCATAGCGTGATGCTATCTTAGATTATATAATGGCTGAGTGGATCCTTGTCATGTGTTTGGTGCGTATGTCACATGACATGGATTATTCATGCAATTTGTGTTGCTGTCAGGTTCCTGGGGTTGTGAGTTATGGTTATATTCTGTCTCTGGCTCTGTCTCTGTTCTTTCTTTCTGCTTGGGTTTTCCCTGTCCTGTTGTTTCTTGCCTTTCTCTCTGGGCTGTTGGTGGTGGGTATTTCTCTCTGTCTGGCCACATCCCGGTTCTGGGAGCTTCTCCACACACCTGTTCCTGATTTGCAGTTAATCACCTGGGTGCTTTATAAGTCTCACTATTTGCCTTTGTCCTTCGCCAGATCAGTGTGCCTAGTGCCTCTTTCCAGCTTTGTCCGTATCTTTTTGCCTTGCTCTGGTTGCGTCTCTGTGTTTTTTTGATCACCTGCTTATGTACCTCGACCATGCCTTTAGCCTGATGTTCTTGATTTTGTTGCTCTGTGTGGACTGCTTTTCTGTGTACTGACCTCATCCTGCAGCTCAAGTAAATGATTTTATGCCACAAAGCTGTGTACCTACATTTGCATCCTGCCTGTCCTGTCAACCAAACCTGATAGTTGCATTGCCTCTAGAGTGTAGTTTGGTTCCATTTCAAGTGCAAATTTGGTTCCATACGTTTGGTACTATACTATTGCACTTTGCACACATGCACACACCCTCACGCACACACACGCGTGCACACGGCCACACATAACACGCGTGCACATGCACACACAAAACAAATCCACTGTGCTGTCTGAAGGCTGATAGCAGGATGTTAGAATGAAAAGCTGGACTAATTTCTGATGTGATTTTTTGCGCTGCACTGAGGATGTCCAGTCTTTTTTCTTTTGGTAGTACATGTGCGCACAAGTGCCAACCCAGTTGTGTGTGTGTGTGTGTGTATGTGCATGCGCGGGGGACAATAACTCTACCGAGACGACGATTTGATTGAGCTAACTGACTCTGCTAATTCTTGTAACACACACACACACACAAAATCCACTCTGCTGCAAGCCATCTGGATGCATGAAGAGCTGTTCAGATGAAAAGCTGACATGATTTTTGGCTGGACTGAGGAACTACACAAATTCTTGTTTTTTTATGGAAATCTGAAGTCAGTGCACAGCATCAATGGACTACACATCACAATTTGGACTTTAGCAGCAGTGGAACACCAAAATGTAAGTCCCTTTTCTGTTGTTTATAAATTAATAAAATATCAAATGACAAGGATCTATTTTAGCCGTTATAAAAACAAATAATGAATGTTTTTATATTCTTTCAATGGAACGAATATTTAATTTGGTGAAAGCTGGAGCAAACCATTCACCTCGGCTTTGGCTCATTGGATGGTTTGTTCCAGCTTTCACCTCATGAAAGATTCATACCATTGAACTCACAACATTCATTATTTGTATAATATAAGTATGCATTACTGGGTAGAAAGTGGACCTATTACTCTGATTTGATCAACAAAAACAAGCATAACTCAAAGTTCTTGTTCGACACGGTGGCAACAGTTATTCATGGACAACCACCTGTAGTTCGCTCTCCTTTTACAGCACAAGATTTCCTGGGTTACTTTGAGAAGAAAATAAAAGACATTAGGTTAAACATATCCCAGCATGCATTAACCCAGCCACATCACCCTGCTATTGAGGTGGGCGCCATTACTGAGGTATTACCTAGATTTACAGAATTTGATAGTATCTCATTAGGCGTACTGATGAAACTCGTAACGTCAACAAAAAGCACAACCTGTTTATTTGATCCTATACCAACAAAACTGTTTAAGGACCTGTGGTCCACTCTTGGGCCTACTGTGCTGGAAATTATTAATCTTTCATTAACTTCTGGATCTGTTCCTAAATGTTTCAAATCTGCAGTGATTAAACCATTTCTTAAGAAACCTAATCTTGACCCTCGTGTATTGAAAAACTATCGGCTGATATCAAGTCTGTCATTTTGCTCTAAAATTCTGGAAAAAGTGGTGTCACGGCAGCTCGTAGACTATCTTAGTGAGAATAATCTCTTTGAGCCACTGCAGTCTGCTTTTAGAAAATATCACTCCACAGAGACGGCTCTCACTAAAGTGGTGAATGATCTTCTGCTTGCAATTGGATTCAGACACCACTAGGGTTCTGCTGCTGTTGGATTGATACCGTGGATCATCATATTCTACTTGATAATTTCAATTTATTTCATTTATATAGCACCACATCACAACAAAGTTGCCTCATAGCATTTCATAGAAGTAAAGTTGAACCTTACCAACCCCTAGAGCAAGCACACAGGCGACAGTGGTAGCGAAAAACTCGTTCTGATGATTTGAGGAAGAAACCTCACCTAGACGAGACTCAAAGGGGGGACTCTCTGCTTGAGCCATGGTACCAACACAATTGACAATACAAATATACAGGACATTTTAGGAGTCCATGCTGGTACACAAGACAGGAGGCCTGCAGAAGAAGACACCCACTTGCATTTCTGGATGGAGCTGTACCTTAAACAGAGAGGAAAAAAACAGAATCAGGCAGAAAGACAACATATACAATATAATTTGTCAGCATTAAGCAACAAGAAAAACAGAAGAAATACTAAGGTGATCGCCAGCCACTAGCCCTAAGCTTCACTAAAAGACCCAGAATTTAGATAAAGTTGCGCCCCATAAGGTTTAATTAGCTCAGCTAAGTAGGGAGGTGCCAGTCTGTGAACAGTTGTATAGGTTTGTAGCAGAACCTTAAAATCTGATCTCACTGGGACAGGAAGCCAGTGAAGAGACCCCAAAATGGGTGTAATGTGGTCAAACTTTCTGCTTCATGTCAAAAATCTGGCAGCAGCATTTTGAACCAGTTGGAGACCCCTAATGCTGGGCTGCAGTAAACCAGAAAATAGAACATTGCAGGAGTCCAATCTAGAAGAGATAAACACATGAATCAGGGTCTCAGCATCAGCCATAGACAGGATGGGACGAATCTTCACTACATTTCACAGCTGGAAGAAAGCAGTCCTAGTAATATTTCTAATGTGGAGGTCAAAGGACAATGTAGGATCAAAAATTACCCCAAGGTTCCTCACTTTGTCAGTGTGACGTACGAGGTCTGTGATGAAAAAAAGCGGTCCTTTTTATTTTTTTCAAAAAATAAATGGATTTGATTCATATGTTTTTACGTCAGACATGCTTGAACCCTCGTGCGCATGCGTGAGTTTTTTCACGCGTGTCGGTGACGTCATTCGCCTGTGGGCAGGCCTTGAGTGAGGAGTGCTCCACCCCGCCCGTCGGAATCTCTTTGTCTGAATAGCCGCTGCGGACGGCGCGCGTTGCTTTATCAACATTTTTTCTGGACCTGTGAGGAATATCCGAGTGGACACTATTCGAGAAATTAAGCTGGTTTTTGGTGAAAAGTTTAAGGGCTGATGAGAGATTATGGGGTGTTTCTGTCGGTGTAAGGACTTCCCTCGGAGCAGGATGTCCTGCAGTGCTTCCAGGCGCCGTCGTCGGCCTGTTTCGACCTGAAAACATCCTAATTTAAGGCTTAATTCACCCAGGACGTCGTGAGAGAACAGAGCAGATTCAGAAGAGGCCAGCACGAGGACTTTAAGCGGACATTCCACTGTTTAAGGACATTTTTTAATGAAAGACGTGCGCGCAAATACGCCGAGTCGTTTCCGTGACGACTTGGCGAATCTGTGTGCGCCGCGACATGAAAAACACCTCCGTGTTGAAAACCATTTGTAAAATTCAGGCGGCTTTTGATGGCTTTCAACAAGTGAGTAACTGATAAATTGTTTAACAGCTTGGGCATGTTCCAACTTGCCCGTTAAGGTTTCCAACGCAGGTGTTTTTCCTGTCGCGACCCCCCGCGGTCGGGTCCGACCCAACATGCGACTCTGCCCGCACGTTCTTTCATTACAAAATGTCTGTTAACAATAGAATGTCCGAATAAACTCCTCATGCCGACTTCTTCTGAAAGTTCTCTGTTCTCTGACGACTTACTGGGTCAACAGAGCCTGAAATGTGGAAGTTTTCAACTTGAAACGGTGAGACGCTGCCGCCTCCAAGCGCAGAACGCCATCAGGCGCCGTGGGCCATCCTTACGGCGACACTACCAGACCAAAATCTCTCATCAGACGTTAAAATTTTTACTCAAAACCAGCTGAATTTATCGAATGGTGTCCACTCAGTTGTGCCTTACAGTTTTTGAAAAAATTTTTATCAAACAAAGCAGCAGTCTCTGAGCCATTACTAAACAATGAAAAAACGACGAGAGGGTGGGTGACTCCTCACTCAAAGACTGCCCACAGGCGAATGACGTAACCGACAGGCGTGAAAAAACTCTTACATGCCCACGAGGGTTCAAGCATGTCTGATGTAATCACACGTGATTCAAATCCATATGGTTTTTGAAAAAAATAATAAGGTCCGTTACTTTTATCACAGACCTCGTATGACACACGAGCCTAGGCTCAGCGCCTAGGCTAAGAAGCTGCTCCCCCCGACCCCCTGCAATTTTTCCATGGATTTCACAATTTTCATTTCACAGCCCTGAACAAAGCAGGGTGATTTGACTCCCCATGTTTTTTGAAAATAAAATAAGAGGTACCTTACTTTGAAATAAATAAAACATATGGATGCAGCCTAATAACGAGCAGCTTGTATTTTTATTTTTGCTTTAGTTCTTTTAAGTGTGATGATGAATTCATCCTGTTTTTTTCATGTTTTCTAAAATAAATTCCTTTGGAAAATAACAGCCTATTAATGTTCAGAGTTCTCACCTGCTTCATGTGATTTCTGCTTTTGATCATCACTGCAGAGTTTCTCCACATCAGGTTTCTTTTATGTTTTTTTAACACACGTATGCATGATTTTATTCAGTTCATTCATATATGCTCCTTTTTTAAATTATTTTTTTAAGGAGTTTTGACCATTTATTTCATCTCATCATCTCATAAATTCAGTATAATTGTTGCCGACACGCACACACGGCATGAACAGGATGTACCATCTGAACCGCACCGGTAGAGATGGTGGGGAGAGAAATAAGGCAGCTCTACAGTTTTGTGTTTTTGTAAAATGTTGCTTCACTCATCACTCATTTTCAACTGCTTGTCCGGGTTCGGGTTGCGGGGGCAACAGCTCCAGCAGGGGACCCCAGACTTCCCTTTCCCGTGCCACATTGACCACTTCTGACTGGGGGATCCCGAAGCGTTTCCAGGCCAGTGTGGAGATATAATCTCTCCACCTAGTCCTGGGTCTTCCCCAGGGTCTCCTCCTGGATGGATATGCCTGGAACACCTCCCTTGGGAGGCAACCAGGGGGCATCCTTACCAGATGCCTGAACCACCTCAACTGGCTCCTTTCAATGCGAAGGAGCAGCAACTCTACTCCGATCTCCCCACGGATGACTGAACTTCTCACCCTATCTCTAAGGGAGACACCAGCCACCCTCCTGAAGAAGCCCATTTCGGCTGCTTGTACCCGCGATCCAGTTGTTTTCGTCATGACCCAACCCTCACGACCATAGGTGAGAGTAGGAACGAAGATTGACCTGTAGATGGAGAGCTTCGCCTTTGGGTCAGCTCCCTTTTTGTCACAACAGTAGGTAGAGAGAATGCAGTACCACCCCTGCTGCGCCGATTCTCCGGCCAATCTCACACTCCATCGTCGCCTCACTCGTGAACAAGACCCTGAGGTACTTCAACTCCTTCACTTGGGGCAAGGCCATTTTCAATACCCGGAGTAGGCAATCCATCGGTTTCCTGCTGAGAACCATGGCATCAGATTTAGAGTTGCTGATCCTCATCCCACCTGCTTCACAGTCGGCTGCGAACCGATCCAATGAGTGTTGGAGGTCCCCGGCCGATGAAGCCAATAGGGCCACATCATCTACAAAAAGCAGTGATGAGACCCTGAGCCCACCAAACTGGAAACCCTCCTCCCCCCGACCACGCCTCGATATCCTGTCCATAAATATCACAAACAGGATTGGTGTCAAGGCACAGCCTTGGCGGAGGTCAACCTCCACCGGAAATGAGTCTGACTTCCTGCTGAGCACCCAAACACAGCTCTCGCTTTGCGAGTACAGAGATTGGATGGCCCTGAGAAGGGACCCCCTCACTCCATACTCCCGCAGCACCTCCCACAGTATCTCCCGGGGTACACGATCATACGCCTTCTCCAAGTCCACAAAACATATGTAGATTGGGTGGTCATATTCCCAGGCACCCTCCAGGATCCTTGTGAGAATAAAGAGCTGGTGGGTTGTTCCACGACCAGGACAGAACCCGCATTATTCCTCTTCAGTCCGAGGTTCGACGATCGCCAGAACCCTGCTTTCCAGCACCCTGGAGTAGACTGTAACAGGGAAGCTGAGTAATGTGATGCCCGTGTAGTTGGCACACAGTCTCTGGTCCCCTTTTTAAATATGGGGTCCGCCACCCCAGTTTGCCACTCCTTATGCACTGTCCCAGACCTCAACGCAATGTTGAAGAGATGTCTCATCCAAGACAATCCCTCCACACCCAGAGCCTTCAGCATTTCTGGACGGATCTCATCAACCCCCAGGGCCTTGCCACTGCAGAGATGCTTGACTGCCTAATTGACTTACATCAGGGAAATTGATGAAAAGCCTCCATCAGCTTCCAGTTCTGCCCCTACTATAGAGGGTGCGCCGGTCAATGCAGGAGTTCCTCAAAGTGTTCCTTCCAGCACTGGATTACATCCTCAGTTGAGGTCAATGGAGTCCCATCCTTACTGTAGACAGCTTGGATGGTTCCCCGTTTTCCACTCCTGAGGTGCCTCACGGTCTTCCAGTACCACTTTGGTGCCGACCGAAAGTCCTTCTCCATGGTTGCTCCGAACTCCTCCCACACCCGCTGCTTTGTCTCCCCCACAGCAGAGGCTGCTACCCTTCGGGCCTGTCGGTACCTTGCAACTGCCTCTGGAGTCCTCTGAGATAACATATCCCGGAAGGACTCCTTCTTCAGTCGGACGGCTTCCCTGACCACCGTTGTCCACCATGGTGTTTGAGCGTTGCTGCCCCTTGAGGCACCTAAGACCTTCAGGCCACAGCTCCCCACTGCTGCTTCAGCAATGGAAGCTTTGAACATTGCTCATTCTGGTTCAGTGCGCCCAACCTCCACAGCGATGCTGGAGAAGCTCTGCCAGAGGTGCGGACAGTGGTCTTCTCCAGACGTTTCCAGTTTACCCGCACTATCTGTTTGGGCTTACCATGTCTGTCCAAAGTCCTCCCCCACCCTCTTATCCAACTCACTACCAGATGGTGATCAGTTGACAGCTCTGCCCCTCTCTTCACCCTAGTGTCTGGAACATGCAGCCTCAAATCAGGTGATACAATCACAAAATCGATCATTGATCTTCGACCTAGGGTGCTCTGGTACCATGTACAGTTATGAGCATCCTTATGTTCGAACATGGTGTTCATTATGGACAGTCTGTGCTAGCACAGACGTCCAATAGCAAACGACCATTCGGGTTTAGATCAGGGAGGCCGTTCCTCCCAATCACACCTCTCCAGGTGTCTCTGTCATTGCCCATGTGTGCGCTGAAGTCCTCCAGCAGAACAATGGCGTCCCCCACCGGAGCACCATACAGGACTCCATTCAGGGACTCCAGGAAGGCCGAATACTCCAAAATGCTGTTCGGTGCATATGTACAAACAACAGTCAGAGTTTTCCCCCCTGCCACCCGAAGACGCAGGGAGGCAATCTTCTCATCTACTGGAGTAAACTCCAATGTAGCTGCGCTCAGCCGGGGACTCATGAGAATCCCCACACCTGCCCGGTGCCTCACCCCTTGGACAACTACAGAGAAGAATAAGGTCCAACCCCTATCAAGGAGAGTGGTTCCAGAGCCGAGGCTGTGTGTGGAGGCGAGGCCCACCAGATCTAACTGTATCACTCCACCTCCTGCACAAGCTCCGGCTCCTTCCCCCACAGCGAGGTGACGTTCCACACCCCCGGAGCTAGCCCCTGCCACCCGGGTGTGGTCAGCCGAGACCCTTGACTTTCACTGCAACCCAAAGGACAGCGCACCCCACACCAGCGGGTGGTGAGCCCACAGGGTGGAGATGGAAAGTCCACGTTGCTTTTTCGGGCTGTGCCCGACTGGGCTTCGTGGCAAGCCCAGCCACCAGAACAGAATCTGGTGATGATTTGTAACCTGGAGCAGAAGGCCGTCAATGATCTTTTGGGCAGTGTTTGTGGCCCTCTGCACCGCCTTCCTGTCCTCAACTGTGGAGCCTCTGTACCACACACCCAGATAGTATCTCATTACGCCCTCCGCTGAGGAGTGAGAGAAGGCTAGCAGCAGCTTTGTGTCCAGGTTGTTGTTCCTGATAACACACAGGAAGTGTAGCCACCATTGAGCCTTCTTAACCAGAGTCCCAACACTGGAGGTCCAGGTGTGGTCTGCAGAGATGTTGGTGCCCGGAAACCTGGGTCAGGTTGTTCTCTGAGCACCGGAGTGACAGTTCCTCCACCTCAGCCCTGTACACTGTCTCATCTCCATTGCAGATGAGTCCAACCACTGTGGTATTATCTGCATATTTTATGATGTGGTTGGTTGGGTGGGTTTGAGAGCAGTCGTAGGCGTACAGGGCGTACAGTACAGGGCAGCCTTGAGGGGAACCAGGTCTGGGTGTGAGTGTGGAGGAGTTGTGGGGGTCGAGTCTCACAGACTGTGGGAGGCTCATCAGAAGGTTTTTAATCCATTTACAGGTGGGGAGGGGGATCTGTAATTTCAGCAGTTTGGTGATGGTATGATGGTGTTAAACGCTGAGCTGTTGTCCACGAAGAGCATCCTCACATAGCATTTCTTGTTCTCTAGGTGGCTCAGTGCTGTGTGGAGAGTAAGAGCGATGGCATCCTCCGTAGGCCAGTTTGCCCTGTAAGCAAACTAGTGGGGGCTGAGGGAGGGAGGTGATTTGCTGGGAGGCTGATTGCTCCAGGCACTTCATGATTATAGATGTCAGTGCGATGTGTCTGTAATCATTCAGGCTGTCTATGGCAGGATTTTTGGGGATGGGGTTTATGATGGAGGCCTTCAGACATGTGGGGATGGTTGCATGTGTCAGGGAAAGGTTGAAGAGTTTGGTGAGGATCCCTGCCATTTGGTTTGCACATGCTTGAATCACCGCCCCTGGGATGCCATCAAAGCCAGCAGCTTTCCTGGGGTTCACCTGCTCTTAGGTTTTTCTGATCCTCATGCTCCTGGAGAGAGAGAGGTAAGTTGCTGGAACCAGGTGGATGCAGTGACTGCAGGTGTGTGGTGGTGGCCTCGGACCGGGCAAAGAAGCTGTTTAGCTCCTCTGTCAGTGTGCTGCTGATGCTGACAGATGCTGGAGAGGTTGTGGCCTTTGTAGTTGATCAAGGCGTGGATACTCTCCACATCTAATGCGGGTTATTGTCCACCAGTTATCCCTCTATTTTCCTTTTGTAGGAGTCCTTAGCCTGTTTGATGCCCCTCCTCAGGTCAGCTCTGGTGGTGCTGTCGCAAGCTCTGTCTCCCATCCTGAAAACAGAGCTATAAGCTCTGATGAGGGTCTGGACTTCCTTTGTCTTCCAGGGCTTTCTGTTTGGACCGACCCGGAGGCTTTGGACTGGTCGTAGCAGTGAATGGTGCGGCCTGCTCCCTCCACTGTGGTGTCAGGGATATGTGGGCGCAGCCAGGATTTGCTAACAATCACCAGACAGCACTCATGGATGAGGCGGTTGTAGGCGATCTGTGACTGCAGCTCATCCATCTTGTTTGCAAGGGATCTGGCATGAGTGAGGAAGATAGATGGTAGCGGATGTCTGTATGGTTGGTTCTTTAGCTGAACTAGCAGACCCAGAATCTGTGCATCCGTGCTTCTACTTCCTCTCCCTGTGCCGCCTCCGATGCTTGCTAGGCCTGATAACAAACCACGGGGTGCCCGGCAGTCTTGCTGTCTCCATTGGAATATTGTGGGGCCGTGAAAAGGCAGTAATAATTTCCATTTTTGCCTGATATCCAGTGTTTATCAGGTCTTGGTGGCTGTAGATGGGGTTGCTGTGAAATGTTTGTGTAAGGAGAAGAATAAATATACTTATAAAACACAAAAAGGTGCAAAATAGTGAGGAGCCTCAAGCCACTGTTCCTGTATGCGCCGCCATCTTGGTACTCAAGTAGAGTCTTGTCCACATAAGATGAAGTCTGGAAATACTTTAATTCCTTATTGTGGAAATTGCTTGTGAATAAACGCCCTCCCTCTTTGTCCCGCCACCAACAAGAAGAAAAAAAAAATTGCTTTTTTTAAAAAGCTGAAAGTCCTTTCTGCAATGATTTTGTCATCGTCACAGTGCTCCTTTTATCCACGGTCAGCGTTCACCACAGACATCCATCATCTCTTCAGCATTCTGCTCACAATGAAAATAAACCCAATTAATGATCCACCAAGACAAAAGTAGATTCCTTATGAGTGGCTGAGGTTAGAGAGGCAGGGCTATGACACAATCGTTTCAGAAAAGTTCCAGAAGTTCAGTGTCTTCGTGCTGACGTGACTGAACCCAAACCTGATTATCATTTCAAAATATTTGTCCAAACCCGGCCTGACCCATCGGGTCCCATCGGGCCCGACTCCATGCTCGAAACTACTGATAATAAGCTCAACAGTCCAACATGGCGGCAACGCTTCTACGGCGCTGCTAGTGGCTGTTGTCTAAATCAATTTTAGACAATATTTTAAAATCTATCTATTAGAGCTTCGCCTCTTGGCACTCCTATTCTCTTTGCTGTGGATTATATCTGGCAACACTGCAGCAAAGCAGAGATTGCCAGTCACATGATCTCTAAACTAGCAGTGTTACTGCAGCACAGGTTAGTGCTTAGCATGACTGAGGCTAAAAAATAAAGTGAAAACGGAGACATGCAGACATGTCCAGCCTTCAGGTTTGTCAAGGTGTCTTGGTGGCTTCCCTCACTAGTGTCCTTCTCAGTTTTTGAGAACAGATTTTCCTTACAGTGCCATACTGATGTTCATGTGTTCATCCCCTGCCTGGAAAAGTAATAATTAATCTGAAAACTTGTTTAATCTATAGTGCAGCGGAAAACTGAACAAAATGCTTCAAATGGTGATGCAAGCACCAAATTTGGCACACGTACTCCTTAGACATTACTCTTTTAAAAATGCAGAGTGGCCACATAAACTTTCAATAGGCGGCCAAGAAGGGGTCAATTGAAGGATTTCACAGGGGTCAAAATTTAAAAATGCTCCAGTCATATTGAATGGTATTCCATATTATTTCTCTGATCATAAACATTCCAAAAAGGTATAGTTTGGACTATCTGTGAATAAATGTTCTGGAGTTATGGGGTAAAAACAGCAAGAATGGTGACAAAGGTCAGTTTCAATTTGTACAGGGGTCAAAAGTTAAAGTTGCTCCAATTTTGGTAAAAAGTGATGCAAATTATTAGTTGAGTGAATATGGTTTTAAAAAGGAATTGTTTGCATCATGTATCATGCTTAGTTATCATGTTACAGGGTAACATACGAGGTCTATTAGAAAAGTATCCAACCTTTTAATTTTTTTCAAAAACCATATGGATTTGAATCACGTGTGATTGCGTCAGACAAGCTTGAACCATCGTGCGCATGCGTGAGTTTTTCCACGCCTGTCGGTTGCGTCATTCGCCTGTGAGCAGGCTTTGAATGAGGAGTGGTCCAGCCCCTCGTCGTTGTTTCATTGCCAGGAAATGGCGGAATGATTTGGGCTTTTTTTCCATCAGAATTTTTTCAGAAACTGTTAGAGACTGGCAGCTGGAAACCATTAGAAAAATTTATCTGGCTTTTGGTGAAAATGTTACGGGCTTGGTAGAGAATAAGGAGTGTTACTGTCACTTTAAGGATGGCCCCCAGCGGAAAGCCGAGCGGAGCCGCTCGGCTTTCCATGACAAAATCTCTTGTTAAAAGTGAAATCTGCCGGAAAATGGTTGATGTCCAGCTCTTGTTATAACCAGAGAAATGGCACACGATGGTCACGGATTCAGACAGCCATCCATTTAGAAATGAAATGGTCGTTCAGCCTGTCGATGGTGGCTTCGGAGCGCGGCGCGCCCCACAGCCGCTGGGGGCCGTCTTTAAAGCGACAGTAACACTCCTTATTCTGTACCAAGCCCGTAACATTTTCACCAAAAGCCAGATAAATTTTTCTAATGGTTTCCAGCTGCCAGTCTCTAACAGTTTCTGAAAAAAGTCTGATGGAAAAAAAGCCCAAATTATTCCGCCATTTCCTCGCAATGAAACAATGACGAGGGGGTGGACCACTCCTCACTCAAAGCCTGCTCACAGGCGAATGACGCAACCGACAGGCGTGGAAAAACTCACGCATGCGTACGAGGGTTCAAGCTTGTCTGACGCAATCAATATGGTTTTTGAAAAAAATAATAAGGTCGGATACTTTTCTAATAGACCTCGTATGTCACATGTCATAGAATCCAATGGATGCCGACATTGTTTAACCTTTACTTTGCAAACCAAGCACACAACACAGTCAAAACTATTCCATTTATTAATCCTATTAGTTCAACCAATAATTTGCACCACTTTTTACCTAAATTGGAGCAACTTTAACTTTTGACCCCTGTACAAACTGAAATTGACCTTTCACAGTGTTTTTGCTGTTTTTACCCCATAACTCCAGAACATTTATTCACAGATAGTCCAAACTATACCTTTTTGGAATCTTTATGATCAGACAAATAATATGGAATATGTTTCAATATGATTGGAGCATTTTTAAATTTTGACCCCTGTGTAATTCTTCAATTGACCCCTTCTTGGCCGCCTATTGAAAGTTCATGTGGCTACTCTGCATTTTTAAAAGAGTAATGTCTAAGGAGTATGTGTGCCAGATTTGGTGCTTGCATCACCATTTGAAGGATCCCTCAGTAAATATTCACTTATCTGCTGCACTATACTATCATGTTAAATTACACATCAGAGCTCATCAGTGGACTGATAGCTTTTTGAATAACAGGTAGAAATCCTGGTGCAACTTTCAGTCAGGAGCACCTGGATCTTAGTCACAACAACTGGTCCCTGAGCAGAACTGCGGTTTTTTACTTTTTTTTTTTTTACTTATTTCTGGACAGACGTGGAGCGATACTCTGATAAATACCACAGTGATCCCAGTGACAGCCTGATGGACTGGAAGCCAGGTGAGACCACTGTAACTCTGAAACCTGTTCTTTCAATCTGTGAGACAGACACTGAGCAAAGACAGTGAAATACATCCTTGAAATTTGATTGGTGGATTCTGTGTCACGTGATATTCAGTATCTAATTGATGTCATGTACTGTATGTTTCTCTCTGTTGAACACCTCCATTAGCTTTACATAAAAATGCTTCCATGATGCGGGGAAGCTAAATCCTGTAGCTGCAGTGTTCACGGGGAGATTACCATCAGATCTACACTTGGACAAATGCCTGTCGCAATTTTTTTTGCTGGATTGAGGAAAGCAAACATGTGCTTCCAAGCACACCGCTGCAAATATGTTTGCCATTGCACAGATAAAAGTCAAATCAGCTCAATCCGTGACATCACAGAACCACCTTGGGTCCTGGATGCCAACCATCAAGGCAGACAACTGGTCTCAACCTCCATACGATCTTCCAGATCAGTAAATGTCTTTACCAGTTCAACTCTTTCAGCACATACAGATTCACCTCCCCCTCTCCTATGGCAGATGATGCTGGTTCCACGTCCCTGCTCATCCTTCTCGACCTGACAGTTGCGTTTGATATCGTCAACCATCACATCCTCTTTAACCACCTACACTTTGATATTGGACTTTGCCACACTGCTCTGGACTGGTTTTCATCATACCTCACCAACAGGACTGAGTATGTCAGCCTGGGAAATGTCAGGTTCCAGATAGCCCCTGTCTCCTGTGGTGTACCTCAAGGATCTGTCCATGGCCCATTCCTATTTATTCTGTACATGCTGCCACTGAGCTCTGTCATCAGCCGGCATGGCATCTTATTCCACTGCTATGCTGATGACACACAGTTGTACTTAAGGCCAGATCCCAACCCCTTTTCCTCTTGGGCGCCTTCCTCTTCATTATCGCCCCCTCTTCCACTCACCACCCTCACATTCTGTCCACGTTCTGAGGGGATAAAGACATGGATGAGTCGAAACTTTCTTCAATTAACGAGCTCCAAAACAGAAGCCATTGTATTCAGCACCCCATCAGGTACAATCATTCACTATAACCACCGTCTCCTTCTCCAGTCAAGACATCCCTCTGTCAACTACCGTTACTAACCTTGGTCTGAGACTAGACCTTCACCTCACATGTGACAATCACATCAGTCACCTGTTTAAGACCTGCTTTTTCTACCCCAGAAACATCTCCAAGCTCCGCCCCTCCCTCACCCTCACTGAAAAACTGAGAAACTCGTCCATGCCTTTGTCTCCTCCAGGCTTGACTACTGTAACTCCCTGCTCTTTGGGATCTCTGGAAAAACTTTAAAGGCTCCAATACATCCAAAACAGTGCAGCTAGAATTCTGATGAGAGGATGTAAACAGGAGCACAACACACCTATTCTCCATAACCTTCACTGGCTCCCCACCACCTACAGAATCCATTTTAAGATTGCTCTCATCACCCACCAATGCATCCGTGGCAATGCCCCGACATACCTCAAAGACCTCCTTACTCCCCACACATCCTCCCGTTTCCTCCATTCATACAACACTAATCTTCTCCATCTCCCTCGCACCTCACATCACATCATGGGAGACAGGGCCTGAATCTCAATTCTACCCCTCAGCCCTTCGTCTTACCCCGTCCCCTCCGTTTTGCGTGGGCATGAGAGACAGAGGGGTGTCTCAATTCTCTTTTTGAAGTGAGGCGGAGGGGAAGGCAGAGGGCTTCAAACCCCTCCGTTTGGAGTGAATCTGGATGCACACTCCGTTTGGAGGGTAGGAGGAGCTTACTGCTGTCTCCACAGAAACAAACATGGCGCCGAAAGAGCCGCACAAATGAAATGGCTTTCATTACAAATTACACTGTTTAGAAAGTTATAACTTGCCATAAAACTTTACAGGCAGTTGTCTATGACAGTAACGTGTCTGCTGCTGGATGCATGTTGTGTATATTGTCGTTCTGAAGAATATCGTAACGTCGCTCGTGCACTGAGGCGTTATAATGCACATACACACGAACGCTACGATAAGACACTTTTATATCTCACAACGGAGAAAATCATGACAAAGGATAAGCAGGTTAATTTATATGTTCATAAATCTTTGGATAACAGCGCCCCCTGCTGTTGGATTTCAAGGTCTGTAACACGTGTGTGTGTATTTAGTAAACAAACAGGGAGCCCTGAACACACTCGACTCCTAATAAGAAAATGAGGCAGAAAATGAGAAGAAGGAAGTTGTAAAATATCTACACACACATGTACATGTGTAACACACAACCTGACGTCCTGACAGACTGAGATTATTTATCAAGGAAATGTCTAAAGGAAATAGAGCTGGATGCAAAAAATGGGAGAATTTGAAAAAGAAATATCAGGTTAACAGAACTAGATGCAGCCCAGAACATACATACAGGTGCTGGACATATAATTAGAATATCAAGAAAAAGTGGATTTATTTCAGTCATTCCATTCAAAAAGTCAAACTTGTATCATGTATACATTCATTACACACAGACTGATATATTTCAAGTGTTTATTTATTTTAATTACTAATTAATTAATTACTATCAATTAATGATTAATCAAAAAGATTAATTATTACTAATACTGATTAATTATTATTAGTATTATTAACATTAATTATTAATTAATTAAATAATGTCTTAGTCTTTTCATTCCATGTTATTATCCATTTTATGTTTTATTCTGTTCTACTGACTGTTTTAACATTTTCTGTTTTTAATCTCTTGTTGATCCTTGGTTTTATTTTTTTCTGTAGCACTTTGAGATTTTTATTAATGAAAGGCGAATTATAAATGAAATTTATTATTAAATGGTAAATAAATGGACTGCATTTATATTGCGCTTTTCCATCTGCATCAGACGCTCAAAGCGCTTTACAATTATGCCGCACATTCACCCCGATGTCAGGCTGCTGCCATACAAGGTGCCCACTACACACTGGGAGCAATAGGGGATTAAGGACCTTGCCCAAGGGCCCTTAGTGATTTTCCAGTCAGGTGGGGATTTGACCCAAGGATCTTCTGGTAGCCCAACACCTTAACCACTAGACCATCACCTCCCCTTATTATTACTTCTGATGGCCAAGTCCAGGAAGTCAGTGAAAGTCTGGATCTTAGTCTGGATCCAGGATGGTCTGTGATTCCACAGAGATCAGTAGACTGAACGAGGTGGCTGATGGGAGTGTGGATTGGTGGATTTTCACTTGGCGTTCACTGACCAACTTCAGAAAGGTGTCGCTCATGTTCCTCTGAGGAGGAGCAAATGTGGCTCAGCCTTCTGCTGTCACATGTGGACTGTTGTTCTTTGTGCCCCCTGTGGTTCAGCTGGCTTTTAAATGTCACAAAATTTGATGTTTGTAATGAACTCAGGATGTGGTTTAGGTCACCTGTTGACACTTGTGTCATGTGATGTGGTTTTAGACTGGAGGAGGTTTCCCAAAGAGCTCCGAGTCCATGTGAAGAAGCCTCTCAGAGACAGTGAGTACTCGGACGCTGCAGGCCGCACTCTGACTTCATCTTGAGCGATGAAACCATCGCGATCATGTGTCATGATAGATTTGATATGAATAACGAGGATGTGGACACAGAACACAAGTAAAGATGAGAAAAACACCCGCAGGTTTTAGGCTCCAAATGCACAAGGAAAGGTCATCTGATGGAGCATCAGCGCACTGCTGATACTTACAGCGGAATTCTAAAGTAATCTGTGGAAATCTGTTACATGTTCTGGAATAAACAGATTGTTCACATAACACAGCCTCGGCATCTCTACATTCAGACGTTTGCATTTAGCTAAACGTGATGACTGAACCACTCCGCATGGAGGACGAGACAAATTTCCCATTCTAACCTTTCACAATAAAAGCTCTTGACATGCCCAAGTGCTACCGTAACAACAATAATCTAAAGCGTTTCTTTACATTTCAGTCATTATCAAGATACTCTTCAAAGTTAAGCAGGTAGTTCATTGGAAAACCAAAAAGCCTGACAAGATGTAGTAATTCTGGGTTCAAGTCCCACATAGCGCTGACATCGCGTCCCAGGGAGTTGGAGACTCATTAACCTTTTATGTTGGTTTACTTAATTCTTCTTCAAACTGACAGCATTGTTAAACTACAACCACAAATCAGAATAAGTTTGAGACGATGTGGACAAAAAAGCAGTGATTCCTACATTTACTTTGACTTCTGTTTCACTGTAGACAGCATCAATTACATATTTCATGTTTTGTGTGTTCGACATAATCTCATTAGTTAATATAAAATCAGTTGAATGAAGCCCAGTGGTATGATAGTCACCACAGCCCAGAGGGTATCAGCACCCCAGACGAAGCTCAGCCAAGCACGGCTCCACTAACGAGCACAAGCCCAGACCCTAGACCCCAGACCCCATCCAGCCACAGCCAGTAGCAGAGAGGAAAATGAAAGGACAAAAGCCCCAAATACTATGGCTCAAATCCGGCCAGTAAAAGGAATGGAGAACCATCAATAGAGACCTCGTACATCTCCTAGAAGGTCTGAAATGGGGTGTCGAAAGAAAACTGGAAAAAACAGGAGCGACCATCTACAGCTATGGCACAGAGAGATTTAGTGTGAAGCGCAGGGACCTCGGTACTCAGAAGGAACCTTCAGGAACCATCCCTTAGTTATGCTGCTATAGACTTAGACTGCTGGGGGTTCCCATGATGCACTGAGTGTTTCTTTCTCTTTTTGCTCTGTATGCACCACTCTGCATTTAATCATTAGTGATTGATCTCTGCTCCCCTCCACAGCATGTCTTTTTCCTGGTTCTCTCCCTCAGCCCCAACCAGTCCCAGCAGAAGACTGCCCCTCCCTGAGCCTGGTTCTGCTGGAGGTTTCTTCCTGTTAAAAGGGAGTTTTTCCTTCCCACTGTTGCCAAGTGCTTGCTCACAGGGGGTCGTTTTGACCGTTGGAGTTTTTCCGTATTTATTGTATGGCCTTGCCTTACAATATAAAGCGCCTTGGGGCAACTGTTTGTTGTGATTTGGCACTATATAAATAAAATTGATTTGATTTGATTTAATTCAGCCCATCCCAAGTCCAGGAAGCACCAGACGATTGAGCGACTTGTGAAAGAGAGAAGGTCCCTAAGAAAACAGTGGAAGAAGGGTACAGAACTGGAAAGGGGAGGAATTCAGGTGCTACAGGGTAACATCAAGTAGTACCTTGCAATGCTGCGACAACCAGAATGTCTGAGAAGGCAGCATAAAAAGAAAGAGCAAGCAATACTGCCTTCTACAGAGACCCCTACAGGTTTGCCAAAGACCTCTGTGTCAAGGAGAAAACCAGGGCTCTTAAAGTGCCTGTGATGGAGCTAGAGGAAATGGTAAATGGACTGCATTTATATCGTGCTTTTCCATCTGCATCAGATGCACAAAGTGCTTTACATTAATGCCTCACATTCACCCCGATGTGAGGGTGCTGCCATACAAGGTACTCACTACACACTGGGAGTAATAGGGGATTAAAGACCTTGCCCAAGGGCCTTAGTGATTTTCCAGTCAGGCAGAGATTTGAACCGAGGATCTTCTGGTCTCAAGCCCAACGCCTTAACCACTAGACCATCACCTCCCCTACTCTGACAACCAGAGGCATGTGCCAGCCTGATGACATGCCACCAATTCAACCACCTGAGCACCAGCTGATCACAAGACCCCCAACATGGAGCGATGTTGAGAATACAGTAAATGGGCAAGAACAGCATCAGCCCCTGTGCCCAGGGGTGTTCCATATAGGCTCTATAAGAACGCACCACACATCTTGAAGGTCCTCTGGAAGCAAATGAAAGTGGCATGGGAAATAGGTATCATACGTAAGACATGGCAAAGTGCAAGAAGGATCCTGATTCCCAAAGAGAAGAACTCCTTAACCATCACCCAATTCCATCAGATCAGCTTACTGAATGTGGAAGGAAAGATTTTCTTCAGTGTTGTGACCCAAAGACTCTCAGCATTCTTGCAAAAGAACAACTGTTTCGACACCTCAGTGCAGAAGGCAGGAATAAGTGGCTTCTCAGGATGCCTGAAACATGTAAATGTCATCTGCCACCAGGTCCAACCACCAACAAGGAAAAGAAAGATCTGCATGTGGTTTTCTTAGACCTTTCCAATGCCTTTGGGTCAGTGCCTCATGAGGTGCTGTGGGCAGCCTTCCACTTCTTCCAAGTCCTTGAGCGCATCACAAGGCTAGTCAAAGCCTATTTCCAGGACATCCAGTTCTGCTTTAGAGCTCGGGCTGGTACAACCGCCTGGCAGCACTTGGAGATAGGCATAATGGCAGGCTGCACCATCTCCCCACTGGCCTTCACCATGGCAATAGTTAGTCATTCGAGCATCTCGATGGGCGGTTGGAGGGGAACGCCTGAAGAGCGGGCTGTGGCTTCCTCCAATCAGGGTATATATGGATGACATGACACCATAACAACAACTAAAGCATGCACCAAACGCCTGCTGGATAAACTCCAGGGAAACATCAGGTGGGCACAAATGGAGATTAAACCCAGTAAATTTCACAGCATCTCCATCGTCCAGGGCCAGCTCGCCCAGAAGCCCATCAAAAGCCTTGGTCAGTGGTACAATTCAGATCTTAATGGTGTCACTGACCAAACGGTCCCCCATAAAAATCAGTCCGCCCTGCCTTCACTGCGCATGTGTCATTTGGGACCACAGCAGCACGTCTGAGTCTGACTCTCTACACCCAAAGCGATCAAAGGGAATAATGTGATTATTAACCATCAGATGACAAAATAAAACCTCTTATTTGAAAGTCAGTTTGAAGCAGAAACGAGGACATTTTAAGCAGAAAACAAGGTGATAATTGGTGAGTCGTTACTGCTGCATTGAGATGATGGTGCTCTGATCACTTCGTCCGTCTTTTATGATGAAATAATGCTGAGTTTATGTGGAAATGATTGTTGTAGAAAAACGTCAGCTATCTGTGGCTGAGACAGATGATGACTGGAGGCAGTTTGAAGCAGAAACGAGGTGATAATCAGTGAATTTGCTGTTGACGCTGTTGACGCTGTCACCACAACAAAGTGCTGAAGTGCCTGGCTGCTGCACTGGAGAGCAAGAGGCTAACCATCAGCACCATGCCCCTTGAAGCCCAGACTACCTTCCGGCAACCAACATCTTTCGTCCGGGAAGGGGAAAAATGGCCGACCAACAGATTGCCTCCAGATGCATGTCCATTGAATGCAGCCTGGAATTGGAAAATGTGGGTAGACTTAAATTAGAAGTTCATATTCTCACCCGAAATTGCAGTGACCAGCTTGTGCCCAGACCTAGTCCTTTGGTCCAGATGCTGTCAATGTGTCTTCGTTGTGGAGCCAGCCTCGGGTGAGGGTGTGTTGTGACAAAAGGCCAAAACACCCAATGAAGCTGGAGTGCACAACTGATGATGTGTCGTATTGGAGGAACCAGGTGGACATCCCTCAATCCAACCCCAATCGAGAGGAAATCCCCAGCACCAGCGTTGTACTGAGGGATTCTAACATCTAGTCCTTGTAAGAGTACTAAGAGTTAAGAGTTTTTTATTGTCATGTTCACAGTAAAAACAGGCAGTTATACCACACAATGAAATTCTTAATCTGTTCATTCTCCCCAGAAAGTTTGCATGTAGAATATTAATAGTAATATTAGTAATATTTATCCATTCCTGCATTTAAGGCTTGCAACACAGTCCAAATGTTGGGGCAGGACAGTGTAGAACTAGTAATTTGTCTTAAAAAACAGGTGACTGTAATCATATTTTGGAACCAAAGTAGTATTGTCAGATCCCGTTATAAAACCAGCTCTCCGTCTCTGGGGTCCGACCTTCGTGTCTCCACGGGTATTACCCGGCAGGGCTGCACAAAGGCTGTTCAAGCTGGTGGCGAGGAGATTCGTCTAGCCGCTCACTGCCTCCATCCGGACGTCCACCCCGCTGATGCTGATCTCGCACCCCGGTCGAATAGCCTCCTCTGGAACCAGGATACGAGCCGGCCACGCCCGTTAACGGCAGCTCTCCTCTTATGGATCAGGGCTCTTGGAATGTTGCTAGATTTTAAATTTAGTGACTCGTACAGCGAGTCCCCAGGATGCGTTAATTTCATTAAAAACCAGACTAACCTTTTAGAGCACTTTTTGATGTTGTACACCCAAAAAACATTAACTTTTACACCTTAAGAAGAATCAATAAATCCAATGTCCGAGCCTTAGCACTTTAACTGCATGCTTGGAAATTTATTGCAGGTTTTGCAAGTGCTGACAACATAATCAAAGTAGGTTATATGATAATAATTTCACAACAGTAATTCAAATATAATCAGAATAAAAATTGGCAGAGATTTTTGTTTTTGATTCAATAATGCTGTCTGATCTTACTCTGACTGGACTGGATTAACTTCTTAACAATTTTTCTAGGAGTGAGGGAAGGAGGTTTTTTGATGTTAAAATCCCCAGTTCGATGAACTTGATTTCCTCTTCATCAGCTATTAGTTGTTAGCTGACCACGATCCTTGTGTGATGTTGTAATCCTTCAGGAAATAAATCCACATAAGAGCTCCTTCAGGAAATAAATCCACATAAGAGTTTATTCCTTCTTCAATCAGCCAAAAGTTGATCTAATCCATTCTGGTATGATGCAATGTTCCTTGAGAGAGAAAACGTTGAAACTTCCCCACTCAGACTTAAGGCCAGTGATTATTCTCCAATGCTCTGCTACTCCGTGACTGGACGGCCTGAGTGGGAGTTGAAAACTCTCTCAAATAATCTCTTATGTCTCCAATCCTCTCACTCCTCGATTCCAATTGCAGCTCACAAGATGGTCAAGTCTTGTGATCTCCTCGTAGCAGGGGAGAAGTGACAACAGCACCTCTCCCTGGAAGAATAACCCCGTTTCCTGTTGTTTTGCAGCTTATATATGCTTGACTCTTGTTGTTGTTCAGTTGATCTGTTTACCATGGGGATGATGGTGACTCAAAACCTCCTCCGTACTCCTTCCTTTTACTGGAAGCCATCTGCAGAACTCATTTCCCGGCTGCCAGTAACTCTATTGTGCAAGTTCCTGTTTTCTGCTTAACACATCAGCTTTTCCGAGAATTCATGCTATTTAAATCATGTTTTTAGAATCACATCAGTCATATTCAATCATTTCATTACAACTCCCTTTCACATAAAAACAATTCATATGATCATATACAAACATTTTCATTCCTTATTATTCATTTCATATTCTATCATGTCTTAATTATTTGATCAGTTGTTTTTATCATCAGCTCTTCTGGCCTCGCTTGCAACATCACTAACTTCCTTCTTTTGTCTCTGCCTCTGCACTAAAAACAACTTCTCCCTCTTTCTCTCTAACTGCACCCTTTATGAAAAACAACTCATATAATCATTAATTTCACTTATTTGTAACACACCTTTTTCTAATCAACTCTTACTTTTATTACATTAATAGTTCATTTAATCATACTTGTTATGTTAGAATCATCTTTAGACGTATTCCATCGTCTTCACCACTGAGTTCATTCCGTGGGCCTCTCCATCTGCAATGGAAAAGTCCAGTATGACCTCACTTACTCCGGGAAAGTACCAAACACTGTCCAGTTTATTCCAACAACATGTGTATTAATCCCATGGCACGTATTATATTCCAAGATGAAAACAAGCTGAAAGCAAGCTTAAAGTCATCTTTCTTGACAGTATCTGCAAGAGGCTTTGAGCCTTTGAGGAGCAAAGCTGAGCAGAGGATCAGGAGAAAATTACTGAAACATTTAAATATAACACAGTGCTAAAATACCCTCTGCTGTACGAGCATAAACATAGGAAACAGAATGTGACCTTTTGACCTTTTGAGATTTTTTAGAGCCATCAAGTTTTTAAAAGAAGAATTTTGCAGCATGTCTGTGTCACGGAGCGATGCTGGAGAGGAGGAAGATGGCGAGAAAGACTGTTTGAAAAAGTTTAATAAGGAATCAAAAATCTGTGGAATTGGCACTGGGTTGAATTAAATTCATGAACACATTATTATTATAATTATTATACAGATTATAAGCATGCACTACTGGCTACAAAGCGTGCCTATTATTCTGATTTGATCAATAAAAACAAGCATAATTCAAAGTTTTTGTTTGAAACTGTAGCATTTCTCATTCACGGACAGCCACCTGTTAATCACTCTCCCTTTTCAGCACAGGACTTCTTGGACTATTTCGAGAAGAAAATTGAGGATATTAGGTTGAGCATATCTCAGCAGGCTTTGGTCCAGCCACCGCATACTGCTATGGAGGTGGATGCGCCCACTGAGGTGTTACCCAGATTTACAGATTTTGATGGTATCTCACTAGGCGCGCTGACGAAACTCATGACGTCTACGAAAAGCACAACCTGTTTATTTGATCCTATACCAACAAAACTGTTTAAGGACCTGTGGCCCACTCTTGGACCAATTGTGCTGGAAATTATAAATCTCTCATTAACTTCTGGATCTGTTCTTAAATGTTTCAAGTCTGCAGTGATTAAACCATTACTTAAGAAATCCAATCTCAACCCTAGTGTATTGAAAAATTATAGACCGATATCAAATCTATCATTTTGTTCTAAAATCCTGGGAAAAAAGTGGTTTCGCGACAGCTCGTGGACTACATCACTGAGAATAATCTTTTTGAGCCACTGCAGTCTGTTTTTAGAAAATATCACTCCACAGAGACAGCACTTACTAAAGTAGTGAATGACCTTTTGCAAGCAGTGGACTCAGATACCACTACAGTCTTGGTGCTGTTGGATCTTAGTGCTACGTTTGATACTGTGGATCATCATATTTTACTCAATAGGCTGGAAAATTACTTTGGGATTACTGGAACTGCTCTTGCATGATTGACGTCATACCTGTCCAGTTGTTCTTACTGTGTATTGTGTAATGGCATCTCCTCTGATCGCAGGGACATGAAGTTTGGGGTTCCGCAGGGATCCGTTTTAGGCCCCCTGCTTTTTTCCCTTTATGTAGCAGCCCTTGGGAATATACTGCGGCACTTTGGGATTCCCTTTCATTGCTATACTGATGACACTCAGTTGTACATGCCAATAACTGCTGGTAATCTCATTCACATAAAATCTTTGGAAGATTGCCTTGTATCAGTAAGAAGTTGGATGTCTAGTAACTTCCTACTTTTAAATTCTGATAAGACTTAAGTTATGGTTCTTGGTCCAGCGAGGTATCGGCATCAATTTGATCAGATAGCACTTTAGCTTAGGTTCGTGTGTTATACATCATACGGATAAAGTGAGGAACCTTGGAGTAATTTTTGATCCTACGTTGTCCTTTGATCTCCACATTAGAGACATTACAAGGACTGCTTTCTTCCATTTGTGAAATATAGTGAAGATTCGTCCCATCCTGTCTATGGCTGATGCTGAGACTTTGATTCATGCATTTGTCTCTTCTAGATTGGACTATTGTAATGCTCTGTTTTCTGGTTTACCGCAGTCCAGGATTAGGGGTCTTCAACTGGTTCAAATTGCTGCTGCCAGACTTTTGACACAAAGCAGAAAGTTTGACCACATTACACCAGTACTGTTATTAGTTTATAAAATTGTTCATGGACTTGCACCTCCCTATCTGGCTGACCTGGTAAGGCCCTATGTACCGGCTCGGGCCCTGCGTTCTCAGGGTGCAGGACTTCTGTGTGTTCCCAGGGTGAATAAAAAGTCTGCCGGTCACAGAGCTTTCTCCTACCGTGCTCCAGCTGTGGAACGATCTCACGGCACACATTCGGCAGTCTGATACTGTGGAGACTTTTAAGTCACGTTTAAAGACTCATTTGTTTTCCCTGTTTTATCATTAGTGTTATGATGTGTTTTTATTCTTGTATTCTTTTATGGTCATCTTTTTATTGTTTTAAATTTTTAATTCAGTTTTTTGTTGTTGTTTTATGTTGTGTGAAGCGCCTTGAGACGAGTTCGTCGTGAATTGGCGCTATATAAATTAATAAATTTGAATTTGAATTTTGAATTTGAACACATACAAAAGAGAACTGCATCTTGTGCCGTCAAGAAACACCATAAGAATTTTTCTCTCCTTGGAAAATAAACATTGCACTGTTCAAACAGGATTTCAGGATTAATCTAGACTTTCTTTCATTGGAAAAAGACACTGTGGCTTTGAGTGGATTTACAGGAATTTACACAAGAATATATGTGACTTTTTTACTATAAGGTATGTTGTTGATATTTTACCCTGATTTTCAAAGTATTCTCCAAGCTTTAGCTGTGGCATTTCAGCTTTAACAGTCTTTTCAGTCTTCATGAATTTCATGTAGTTTAATTGTTCTGAGTTGATGCAGTTGATGTTGGTTTCCAGTTAAAAGGAAAATCATTCCAGGTCCAACTTCCACGTCATATTCTGTTATTTCAACATCATCATTGACAGGTCAAATAAAAGGTTGAATGTAGGATCATTTAAATATCCACTAATTTTGAATTTTTTTTCTTCCAGGAGATGCTGAAAATGTATCATTAGATAAAAAATGAATTTGGTTTCTGGGGTCCTGTGGGCACCAAACCCAAGTTGTCAGACCCCTGGCAAATTTTCCTTGGATTTTCATTTCACAGCTCTGGTGCCCCACGATCCAGTCCCAGATAAGCGGTTGAAGATGATGAGCCTGGTGTTAATATTAAATAGAAATCAATCAATCAATTTTTTTTTTACAATAAGTACTACAAATTTATGCAAAATGACTGCAAGATATATTGCACAAGATGTTTGACAATCTTGCACATAACTCTTATGTATTCATCCTGCAGAAGGAGGAGGAGTTTTACAGTCTGATTGCCACAGGTAGGAAGGACCTCCTGCAGTGGTCTGTATGTCACCTCGGTGGTCTCAGTCTGTGGCTGACAGGACGTCAGTGTGGCATGCAGGGGGTGGGAGGTGTTGTCCATGATGCTGTGCAGTTTCCTCAGCATCCTGACCAAACCATTATGTCTGTTTTATGTTGCCTTTGTTGAATTGATTTTATCCTTTTCTTTGGAGGCAGGGTTTGGACATTCGTCTTTAAAGGAGAGGAATTCCCTTAATCAGACAGTGAAGTGGTCCAGTAAGCCGATTGGGGAGTCACAGCTCTATCTAGCTTCCCTGTAAAAGAAGCAGTGACATCAGATTGCTTCTTCTATTGTGAAGGACGGCTCCCAGCCTTTGCACAGCGATTTTAAACATCTTGCCTCCAGATGGAGGTTTTCACTCTTGGCTTAGAAGATGATGCTGGAGACCACCGAATGATAAAACATCAGCAACATATTTCTGCAGACCTTGAAAGCCTCCTGAGGAAGCACAGCTCTGATCTTTCTTATACACAACATCTGTGTTTACAGTCCAGTTTGTTGTCCATGTGGACACCCAGGTACTTGTAGTAGTCCACAGTGTTCACCTCAGTTCCACTGATGGTAACTGGGTTCGGACAGGTCTTTCATCTTCTGAAGTCCACCACCAGCTCCTTCGTCTTAGATACGTTGAGTCCACACCACTCCAGAAACCTGTACTCAGCCTCCTGGTCACTGCCCACAATGGCAGAGTCGTCCACGAACCTCTGCAGGTGGCAGGACTGTGACCAGAACCTGGAGTCTGAGGTGTAGAGTGTGAACAGGAAGGGAGAAAGGACCGTCCCCTGTGGTGCCCCCGTGCTGCTCCTGATGGTGTCTGATGTAATGTCTTGAAGCCTCACATACTGTGGGTGGCCCGTGAGGTAATCCAGGTAATCCAGGCCACCAGTGGAGCCTCCACCTTCATGTCACGTAACTTATCGCTGAGCAGGCCAGGCCGGGTGGTTGTAAATGCACTGGAGAAGTCAAAGAACATGACTCTCACAGTGCTGCCTCCAGGTGAGAGTGAGCTCTGTTGTGCACTGGATACGGCATATATAAAATAGTTATTTTGTAGCGGGTTAATCATTTTCTCTCAGACTTGGCTGTTGAAAACACCTCTAATCGCTTCCGGAATCACAGCAGACTGCTCCAGCTGTAGCTGTTCTCTCTCTCTCTGGTGCGTGTGCGCTCAGTGAGGTGGAGAATGCATTGGAAGCTTCTGTAAAGGTCATTATTTGTCATGTTTACATTGCCATGGCTTGGCAGAACAGTTGCATGTTCTTTCCTTCTTGTGTGCAGTTGTAAAAGCATATTTATGATCGATTTAACATCTCGTTATAATTGTTCAGACGAGCTGCGCTCTGATGTGACGCATCCGCACACACTCACACGCCGTGTTTTTGAATTGTTTGCACAGTGCTCACTTGAAGTTCACGTCATTAATGCATGATGGAGATTTTGAACATTTCAAAATTTTCTTTGCGCACTTGCACGAAGCCGTGCACAGTTTACAATGGGTTTGAGATGAGTTTACTCTCGTGCACAGCAGAGTGGGTGCAAGTGCACAGATCAAAGTCATGCAAGTGTCAGGGGGCCTTAATGTGGTTAAAATCTCCAGAGATGGCAATAAATGCACTGGGATGCAGCCTCGCTGTTGCGGAGGTGATGACATCACTGGCCCTCGACATGTCTGCCGCTGGTGGGATGTAAACAATCAATCAATCAATTTTTTTATATAGCGCCAAATCACAACAAACAGTTGCCCCAAGGCGCTTTATATTGTAAGGCAAGGCCATACAATAATTATGTAAAACCCCAACGGTCAAAACGACCCCCTGTGAGCAAGCACTTGGCTACAGTGGGAAGGAGAAACTCCCTTTTAACAGGAAGAAACCTCCAGCAGAACCAGGCTCAGGGAGGGGCAGTCTTCTGCTGGGACTGGTTGGGGCTGAGGGAGAGAACCAGGAAAAAGACATGCTGTGGAGGGGAGCAGAGATCGATCACTAATGATTAAATGCAGAGTGGTGCATACAGAGCAAAAAGAGAAAGAAACAGTGCATCATGGGAACCCCCCAGCAGTCTACGTCTATAGCAGCATAACTAAGGGATGGTTCAGGGTCACCTGATCCAGCCCTAACTATAAGCTTTAGCAAAAAGGAAAGTTTTAAGCCTAATCTTAAAAGTAGAGAGGGTGTCTGTCTCCCTGATCTGAATTGGGAGCTGGTTCCACAGGAGAGGAGCCTGAAAGCTGAAGGCTCTGCCTCCCATTCTACTCTTACAAACCCTAGGAACTACAAGTAAGCCTGCAGTCTGAGAGCGAAGCGCTCTATTGGGGTGATATGGTACTACGAGGTCCCTAAGATAAGATGGGACCTGATTATTCAAAACCTTATAAGTAAGAAGAAGAATTTTAAATTCTATTCTAGAATTAACAGGAAGCCAATGAAGAGAGGCCAATATGGGTGAGATATGCTCTCTCCTTCTAGTCCCCGTCAGTACTCTAGCTGCAGCATTTTGAATTAACTGAAGGCTTTTTAGGGAACTTTTAGGACAACCTGATAATAATGAATTACAATAGTCCAGCCTAGAGGAAATAAATGCATGAATTAGTTTTTCAGCATCACTCTGAGACAAGACCTTTCTGATTTTAGAGATATTGCGTAAATGCAAAAAAGCAGTCCTACATATTTGTTTAATATGCGCTTTGAATGACATATCCTGATCAAAAATGACTCCAAGATTTCTCACAGTATTACTAGAGGTCAGGGTAATGCCATCCAGAGTAAGGATCTGGTTAGACACCATGTTTCTAAGATTTGTGGGGCCAAGTACAATAACTTCAGTTTTATCTGAGTTTAAAAGCAGGAAATTAGAGGTCATCCATGTCTTTATGTCTGTAAGACAATCCTGCAGTTTAGCTAATTGGTGTGTGTCCTCTGGCTTCATGGATAGATAAAGCTGGGTATCATCTGCGTAACAATGAAAATTTAAGCAATACCGTCTAATAATACTGCCTAAGGGAAGCATGTATAAAGTGAATAAAATTGGTCCTAGCACAGAACCTTGTGGAACTCCATAATTAACTTTAGTCTGTGAAGAAGATTCCCCATTTACATGAACAAATTGTAATCTATTAGACAAATATGATTCAAACCACCGCAGCGCAGTGCCTTTAATACCTATGGCATGCTCTAATCTCTGTAATAAAATTTTATGGTCAACAGTATCAAAAGCAGCACTGAGGTCTAACAGAACAAGCACAGAGATGAGTCCACTGTCCGAGGCCATAAGAAGATCATTTGTAACCTTCACTAATGCTGTTTCTGTACTATGATGAATTCTAAAACCTGACTGAAACTCTTCAAATAGACCATTCCTCTGCAGATGATCAGTTAGCTGTTTTACAACTACCCTTTCAAGAATTTTTGAGAGAAAAGGAAGGTTGGAGATTGGCCTATAATTAGCTAAGATAGCTGGGTCAAGTGATGGCTTTTTAAGTAATGGTTTAATTACTGCCACCTTAAAAGCCTGTGGTACATAGCCAACTAACAAAGATAGATTGATCATATTTAAGATTGAAGCATTGAATAATGGTAGGGCTTCCTTGAGCAGCCTGGTAGGAATGGGGTCTAATAAACATGTTGATGGTTTGGATGAAGTAACTAATGAAAATAACTCAGACAGAACAATCGGAGAGAAAGAGTCTAACCAAATACCGGCATCACTGAAAGCAGCCAAAGATAACGATACGTCTTTGGGATGGTTATGAGTAATTTTTTCTCTAATAGTTAAAATTTTGTTAGCAAAGAAAGTCATGAAGTCATTACTAGTTAAAGTTAATGGAATACTCAGCTCAATAGAGCTCTGACTCTTTGTCAGCCTGGCTACAGTGCTGAAAAGAAACCTGGGGTTGTTCTTATTTTCTTCAATTAGTGATGAGTAGAAAGATGTCCTAGCTTTACGGAGGGCTTTTTTATAGAGCAACAGACTCTTTTTCCAGGCTAAGTGAAGATCTTCTAAATTAGTGAGACGCCATTTCCTCTCCAACTTACGGGTTATCTGCTTTAAGCTACGAGTTTGTGAGTTATACCACGGAGTCAGACACTTCTGATTTAAAGCTCTCTTTTTCAGAGGAGCTACAGCATCCAAAGTTGTCTTCAATGAGGATGTAAAACTATTGACGAGATACTCTATCTCCCTTACAGAGTTTAGGTAGCTACTCTGCACTGTGTTGGTATATGGCATTAGAGAACATAAAGAAGGAATCATATCCTTAAACCTAGTTACAGCGCTTTCTGAAAGACTTCTAGTGTAATGAAACTTATTCCCCACTGCTGGGTAGTCCATCAGAGTAAATGTAAATGTTATTAAGAAATGATCAGACAGAAGGGAGTTTTCAGGGAATACTGTTAAGTCTTCTATTTCCATACCATAAGTCAGAACAAGATCTAAGATATGATTAAAGTGGTGGGTGGACTCATTTACTTTTTGAGCAAAGCCAATAGAGTCTAATAATAGATTAAATGCAGTGTTGAGGCTGTCATTCTCAGCATCTGTGTGGATGTTAAAATCGCCCACTATAATTATCTTATCTGAGCTAAGCACTAAGTCAGACAAAAGGTCTGAAAATTCACAGAGAAACTCACAGTAACGACCAGGTGGACGATAGATAATAACAAATAAAACTGGTTTTTGGGACTTCCAATTTGGATGGACAAGACTAAGAGACAAGCTTTCAAATGAATTAAAGCTCTGTCTGGGTTCTTGATTAATTAATAAGATGGAATGGAAGATTGCTGCTAATCCTCCGCCTCGGCCCGTGCTACGAGCATTCTGACAGTTAGTGTGACTCGGGGGTGTTGACTCATTTAAACTAACATATTCATCCTGCTGTAACCAGGTTTCTGTTAGGCAGAATAAATCAATATGTTGATCAATTATTATATCATTTACCAACAGGGACTTAGAAGAGAGAGACCTAATGTTTAATAGACCACATTTAACTGTTTTAGTCTGTGGTGCAGTTGAAGGTGCTATATTATTTTTTCTTTTTGAATTTTTATGCTTAAATAGATTTTTGCTGGTTATTGGTGGTCTGGGAGCAGGCACCGTCTCTACGGGGATGGGGTAATGAGGGGATGGCAGGGGGAGAGAAGCTGCAGAGAGGTGTGTAAGACTACAACTCTGCTTCCTGGTCCCAACCCTGGATAGTCACGGTTTGGAGGATTTAAGAAAATTGGCCAGATTTCTAGAAATGAGAGCTGCTCCATCCAAAGTGGGATGGATGCCGTCTCTCCTAACAAGACCAGGTTTTACCCAGAAGCTTTGCCAATTATCTATGAAGCCCACCTCATTTTTTGGACACCACTCAGACAGCCAGCAATTCAAGGAGAACATGCGGCTAAACATGTCACTCCCGGTCCGATTGGGGAGGGGCCCAGAGAAAACTACAGAGTCCGACATTGTTTTTGCAAAGTTACACACCGATTTAATGTTAATTTTAGTGACCTCCGATTGGCGTAACCGGGTGTCATTACTGCCGACGTGAATTACAATCTTACCAAATTTACGCTTAGCCTTAGCCAGCAGTTTCAAATTTCCTTCAATGTCGCCTGCTCTGGCCCCCGGAAGACAATTGACTATGGTTGCTGGTGTCGCTAACTTCACATTTCTCAAAACAGAGTCGCCAATAACCAGAGTTTGATCCTCGGCGGGTGTGTCGTCGAGTGGGGAAAAACGGTTAGAGATGTGAACGGGTTGGCGGTGTACACGGGGCTTCTGTTTAGGGCTACGCTTCCTCCTCACAGTCACCCAGTCAGCCTGCTTTCCCAGCTGCTCGGGATCTGCCAGGGGGGAACTAACGGCGGCTAAGCTACCTTGGTTCGCACCGACTACAGGGGCCTGGCTAGCTGTAGAATTTTCCACGGTGCGGAGCCGAGTCTCCAATTCGCCCAGCCTGGCCTCCAAAGCTACGAATAAGCTACACTTATTACAAGTACCGTTACTGCTAAAGGAGGCCGAGGAATAACTAAACATTTCACACCCAGAGCAGAAAAGTGCGGGAGAGACAGGAGAAGCCGCCATGCTAAATCGGCTAAGAGCTAGTAGCTACGCTAACCTAGCGGATTCCTAAAAACACGCAAAGTGAATAATGTGTAAATAATTTAGAGGTGATTCAGCAGAAGGAGTGCTTTAGTTAAGGCACGTAAAGATTACACTGGGAAACAAATCGTAATCTAGATAACTAGATCAATCTAACTGCGCAGATTAAACAGCTAACAGATACAGAAAAACACCGCTGTGCTCCGGAACAGGAAGTGATACAATACCGCAGTGAGAGCCAACCACCAGTAGAGGCAAGCAAGAGGATCCAACAAGAGGCAGTGATGATGGTGTTTGTGTTTTATGAGGACGATGGCGTGGGAAAACTCCCTCAGCAAATATTAAGGACGCAGACTCACTGCCAGCAGTTCATTGTCTGGTTTACACACACGGTCCTTCACTGTAACGTGTCCTGATTTGCACCTGTTGTTGTTTACGTAGACAGCAGCTCCCTCACCTCTCTTTATGCCACTGTGAGCACAGCTCTGGTCCGCTCGCACCAACTGAAAGCCAGGTAAACTCACTACAGAGCCCTGTATGTTGTCACAAAACACACATCACAAGTGACGTTAATTCATCCATTTTGTTTGCCAATGATCTTACATTCTCCATCATAATGGAAGGAAGATACGGCCGATACCTCTGCTTCCTTTGCCACCGTCTCCTCCCGGCTCTACTCTGCTGAACTCTGCTCGTGTGTTTATTTTGGGCCCTTTTTCCACGCCTTTTTTTTGCCCTTGTTTGGATATTTTGTTCTTTTTGTAACAATAAATCACCTATGTGTTTGCATGTACCATTTGCCTCTTTGTTGCCTGCATTTTGGGTTCAGCCTTCCTTAGTTAAAAGTCTTCACAATACCTGATGGCCATATTGTGGCCATCAGGTAAAAACAATGTTCCTCAAAGTCAGACTGGAAGGGATTTGCATATTTCTCCAGTATAAAAGGAGAAATATGCAAATCCCTTCCAATCTGGAGGAATTTCAGTGCATGAAGAGCAGGGACATGGACCTAAGATGAACACCCATGATCCTGATCTCTCAGAGGACACTGCATCAAGAACGGTCATTCATCAATAGTTGACCATTCATCAACACTTTCAGGTCAGCACATCTCGTTCGTCTGTTGCAGGTATCAGCTGTTCTGCATCTGCCTGAAGTGTCCTGTCTTCCACACTCCTTCACACTAAACACCACATCACAATAGTCAAAACGTTCTCTTACTCCCAGTCGTTAGAGGCTGCGAAAACAAAGTTATATTATAATAATAAGTACATCCAGCCCTTCATTCCCAGCTCAGATTGACCCCAGAGTGCTAAAACAAAATTGAATTCTCAGGATTGCATTAAGACAGGTGCAAAACAGCACATCTCCGTTCTCATGAGAAAGAAGACAAAGCTAAAACAAGGTTGAATAACACGTACATTCTCAGGGTGAAGTGCAAAACAGCACAACACCGTTCTCATGAGAAAGAAGACAAATGTACAAATGTTTAACAGTGATAACATATATACAAAATCCTTAACATTCCCCTCCTGTTTATCGCCTGTTAAACATACAGTAGGCATCACTCAGCTTAGCACTTCTTTTTGAGATTTTCACTAAGAGGTTCATCATGGTATGTTCTCTCTCTAGGCTTACACCCCAGAGGTGATGTCGTCATTGTCACCATCATCGGTGTCTGGGTCATCATACTTCCATTGGTCTGGGTACAGGTCAGGAGAGCCATCGTCCTCCTTGTTGTCGTCTGTCCCCAGAAGTGGATATGATGCCGGACCCCCTCCTGGTCCTGGACTTATTGCTGTGGTTATCATTCTATTTACAAGGCCTCGGAGACATGGAATACAACAACATCCACACAATGTTAGAATTGCAGCAAATACTGCTATAGACACTAATAGTGAAGAAATCAAAGACCTCCATTTTCCCATCCCTTCCAGCCACCAATCCCAGCCTTCGGTGTTTACTCCACTGTGCTCTTTCATCTTCCTGTTCAACGTCCTCAGCCCGTCAATGGCTTGTGTGAGACTGCCGTCTGCAGCCGTGTTGTTGGGAATGAATGTGAAGCATTGTTCTCCGAACATGGCACAAACACCTCCTTTCTCTGCCAACAACATATCCAGAGTAATACGATTCTGGAAGGCCATAAGGGACGTGGCTTCTAACTGTGAATGGACAGCCTTAAATCCTTCCTCAGTCCAATTTCCTAATTTCTGTACATTGTAGTGGATGTAGTTTATTCTGTCCACGTTTTTATTAATTGAGCACCACCAACAGATGGAAGATTCGAATCCAGCTGCTATTTGATTAACCAGTTTATACTCGTCAGGCACTCCCCTGGGGACTCCTATTGCGTCAATATATGTTGGATTTCCCACTCCTTTCCAATCTCTTTTCACTCTATGTCTGGCTATGCCTTTCTGCCAATCTTCAGGAATAAGAGAGGCTGCATATGTCGTAACGTCTTCAGGGGTCATGGGTATGGCTTCAACTGGTAACAATAATGATATTAATGCACAATAACCTGACACATTCCGTGGCAGTCTGTCAAAGATTCTGTTATCCCCACACCACCACCATACGTCACTCCTCCCGACAGGTTTGAATGTGGGAGTACTATGGACCACATTCTTACACCAGGCGGTGTGGTTTAAGCTACCCAAAGTCTTACTTGTCCCTGTCAAGTGTACACATGTATGGTTAGCATGCCCAACTTTGCTTGAGAATAAAGGTTTAATCTTAGTCAATTTGGTCACTGGATAGATCTTGTCCCACTTAGAACAATTGTTGTTTGCCGCAATGTATGTCTGTGTCATAGCAGTCAGTAGACAGTCTTTGGGTAATGCTGCCGGTATTACCTGTAATATAGGTCTGGGTCCCATACATATAACACAGTCCTTCTTTGCTGCTAGTCCTGCTTGTTCTGCCATTAAAAGCCAATTGTTATTTTGTCCACTAATTCCTGTAGTTATTAGGAACCAGTCATCTGCCTTCATGTCTTTTGTGCCTTGTACAGACACCCCCTTTGCTTGTATGGGCACCCCCTTTGCTTGTATGGGCACCCCCTTTGCTTGTATGGACACCCCCTTTGACGTACTTAATTCGGTCAATATTGGTTGCTGTACTCTATCTGTTTCACAGAGGAAGAAATGGAAATACGGATCTTTTCCTTGTTTGTATACCCAAAGGAGGAACAACCAACAGTCTCCCTCTATATCAGGTGGGAATATGGTTCCTTTTTCTGTGGTATTCACCACTATAGACAGCTTATCATCTGTTTGATACATTTTGAGAATTTGACTCTGGTACTTAGCCCACTCGGTTTGTGCCCATCTTGGTGTCCATCTACTCCATTCATCGGCTACCAACGTTTCCCATCTCCTATCTTGTTGATCGTTGGTCATATACCATGAGAAACTATTTCCGTAATTAGTCCCTCTGTCACCATCCGGCATTCCATGGGTAAGACCACTATATGGTACAGAGATGATCACAGATGTATTTCTAGGAATGCAGGCTTGTACACCAAATCGGTACGCATTATTCCCATTACAGCTATGTACTGTGGCATTTATTATCGGACTGGGGTCTTCGTTACTTCTTTTTGGTCTCTGCAATCTGTGGATGTGATCCTTATTATCATGTCCCGTGCTCATGGCTTTTAATAATAATCCCAATTCAAAAAAGAAAAGTAGCATAACAAGGACTGTCCGTGGGGTCCAGAAACCCTCGTTCTTTTTATTTTTTTCTTTCGCCATTTCTGCACACTACAGCACACCTATGTTCAGAACAGTGGCTTCTTAATGTCTTCTGCTAGCTTTCGTGTCTAACCTGGATCTTAACACCAAGCTCACACACTATTACTAGTCTTATCCTACTGTTCTTACTGTTTGTCTGTGTCTGCAGAAATGACTTTCTTACAGTGAGTTAAATGAATCCATGTACTTCTTTCCCCAATTTTCAAAGCTGTGGGTGTTGTGAGTAGTACTTGATAGGGCCCTTCCCATTTAGGTGAATGCCAGTGTTTTCTCTTGATGCTTCTTATCAACACCCAGTCTCCAGGTACCACTTTAGGGTCCTCCTGTGGAGAAATGGGATCATCAGTGTTTGGAACTCTCCCTCGTTGTCCTTCTAACATTTTTCTCATGTAATCCGCCAAATTGGCTTCCTCAGGTACATCCCAAATTTGTCCATAATATGGCAATCGATATTTTCTGCCAAACAATGTTTATCTAATACTTCTGAATTTGTGACGACAGCATATCCAGATTGCGTTTGTCCATAAGCATTTTTAGTGGAAGAACCATCCACATACACGATTGTACTGTTTGGGATGGGTGTGTCCCGGAGGTCTGGGTGTGCTTTTGTACAAACTGTTGCTACATCAAGACAATTGTGCGGCTCACCATCCTCAGGTAAAGGTATCAATGTGGAGGGATTCAATGTTGTACAGCGCTCTATCGTAAGGTGTGGCTGTGATAATAGCAAGGACATGCACGAAAGATGTCTTGCTGGGGACAAAAGGCTCATGTTTGTCTGCAACAGAAGTGCAGAGACTGCATGTGGAACTTTCAATGTCAGCAGATGGAATAGAACAACATTACTGCTACTTTGAACAGCCATAGAGGCTGCAATAACAGCCTGTACACATGGTGGTAAAGCACTTGCTACTGCATCCAATTTAGATGAGTAGTAGGCAACTGGCCTCAATTTTGAGCCATACACTTGAACCAAAACACTAGTCATGAACTTATTCTTACAATCAACTGTTTGAATGAATGGTTTACTATAATCTGGTAGTGCCAAAACTGTGGATGACACTAATGTTTGTTTTACTTTTACAAAAGCTTCCTCAGCATCTTTGTTCCATTCCAACACGGTTGACATTGAAATATCATCTTTGTACATCAAATCAGAAAGTGGACTAGTCAACTCTGCATAGCAAGGAATCCATGCCCTGCAGTAATTTGTCAGTCCAAGAAATGACATCATCTGCTTTTTGGTTTGTGGTTTTGGAGCGTGTAAAATTGCTTCCTTCCTGTCAGACAGGATCGTGCGCCCTGTGGCTGATAATTCATGTCCTAAATATTTTACTTTATCCCTACACAACTGAACTTTGTTTCTACTCACTCTGTGGCCATTATCAAATAAGAAACATAATAATGCTACTGTGTCAGTTATGCAGTTTTCTCGCGTGTCAGAGGCAATCAGAATGTCATCAACATACACTAATAGTTGGCTATCTGCCGGTGGAACGAAATTGGCTAAACATGCTGACATGACTTGAGAATAAATAGTTGGACTCTCTGCGTAACCCTGCGGTAATCTGGTGAATGTATATCGTTGTCCTTTAAAGGTAAAAGCAAACCAGAATTGACTATCTGGGTGTACTGGCACAGAGAAAAATGCATTACTTATGTCAATTACTGAGAAACTATTAGAATTTGGTCTCAGCGAATTTAACAAGGTGTGTGGATCTGGAACACATGGTGCTCTTTTAATCACAGCAGCATTTACTGCCTGCAGATCTTGAATCATTCTCCATCCCACTGAGGGCGGAGCCTTTTTTACAGGAAATATGGGTGTGTTACATGGTGAATCTGGACATGGCACTATTACTCCTGCTGTTAATAAATCCTCTATTACCGGCCTGATTCCGTCAATTGCATCAGGTTTCAATGGATACTGTCTTACACATGGTCTGTATTCTGTTTTTGGCCTTATAACTACAGGTTGTGCATTTTTAATCAGTCCTACGTCTGAAGGACCTGTTGTCCACAATCCTGATGGTACAGAAGAGAGAAGATCATCTTCTTCAGGACTCAACTGAAACACTCAGGATTGTGAAGTGGACACATCAATGTGTGTTCCAGCTGCCAGCACCAATGAGACATTAACTGGCACTTTATACAACTTGGTTGATGGACTGAACTCCGTTCGTGGGCCAACTCTACTCCAATCAGAGGCTGACAAAGCTGTTATGACTGTCAGTCCCAATTCTTGCCATTCTGTCAAATATGGCTTACAAAGTGACATATGTAATGGCATACCTGTGAATCTCAATTTTGATACATCTTCAGTGGCGCCTGTTACTGTTATGACAGCTGTTGAGTTGCCATCATGAATCAAATCGGTCATTGTCAGTTTCACAGGTGAAACATTTTTCAATTTAGTTTCATAGTCACCATCCGGACCTGGAGGATCTTTATGCCACATTGTGACATGCAGGTCAGGTGGTGACATCTTTTGTTCAGGATTTTTTAGTAGGGCTGTCGCTTGCAAGACGACATCTTTACCCCATCCTGCAGCATCTTCTTCTGAAATGTCAAATGTATAGTAATAGTGGAATGTGGGGTCATCGCTTTCTTCTCTTACCATGTTAACGCCTCCTGTGCGTTCAACAACTAATTTCCCTTGTTCCACAATTATGGACAAGCCCAATGCAGTCAATCCGTCTCGTCCTAGGAGGTTAACTGGACATTGTGGCATGCTCAACACTGACATAGTACACGTCAGGCCAAATGGATCTGTCAACGTTATGGGTTTGGTGATAGGGACGTCTGATGTTTGTCCATTTGCAGAGCGAACCCTAAAGATTTCGTTGCTTAATTGATGGACAGGTATGTTGTCATTACATGTAGTTGTACATGCTCCTGTATCACAAAGGAATGTCACTGGTCGTCCATTTACCAACAAAGTCACTTCTGGTTTTGGTACCGGATTTCCCAGCAAGGCACACAGATCCATATCACAATCAGACTGCCTATCTGATGTGGAATCATGGATTATGGATTCTAGTCATTGTGGATACTGTGGCTGTGGAGGATTATTCCGTTGTGGAATTCTCCCTGCTGCTCCCTCAGTAGGTGGATTCGGACAATTTCTATACATATGTCCCTCTCTTCCACAGTTCCAACAAATCAGGGGACCACGTGGTGGCCCTCCCTGCTGTTGTGGTTGCCATGGTCCTTGATGTTGTGGCTGTCCACCTTGTCTATTTTGCCATGGCTTTTTGGGGCGTTTGCACTGCTTCTGCTGTCTTAAGTTACCCTGCTGGTAATATATTTCATCATCTCCATGTGCTACATACACTCCTTTGTCGCTGTTTCTTGTCTTTTTCTGCTTTAAGACTTCTTCTGCATGACAGCAGTGTGTATGTGTTTCTTCCAATGTGCCTGTAGGCAGTCCAATCCAATGTTTCTGTATCCAAGCTTTTATATCCTTATTGGAATGTTGGATCAGAGCGTTTTTCAATTGTTGTTCATACACAGGTGTTTCTGGCAATATGCCACTATGGACCCTAAATACATTCTCAAATCTGCATCTAAACTCTGTCCATGGCTCTCCTTCTTTCTGAGTTGTCCTGGTAATTTCAGTATAATTTATCTTTGGTCCTAACACTCCTTTCGCACGTGTAATCATAGCTTCCACTCTTGTTTTCAAGACTAGATCATCATGTGTCAGTGGTACGCCTTGTTGATCTGCAGGATTCCAGTCTCCGCGTACCTGACTCCATTTAGGGCCACATGCTTTCATCCACACCTGTTGGACTTCAGGTCCATTAAGGTGGTAAGATGTTCTAATGTTTTCTATATCCTGCATAAATCCCTCAATGTCGACATGTGGCGATGGTATCATGTCGACTGCTGCTTTGATATCATCAGCATTCCATGTCCGATAAACGAGCATGGTTGGTAGCTGTCCTGCTGTTCCTGCACGAGGATTTGGTACTTCTATCATAGGATAGGCACCTCCCTGATCACTGTGTTCCACCATGGGAGGGGCTGTAGGCACTTTCGCTTGACTGCGTGTTTGTGGTTTTTCTGGTTTTTCTCTTTTTACCTTAGGTTTTACTGCCAAATCATACTGTGGTGGCGGTACATCGTCATCCTCTGGTAGAGGAGATAAAAGTCTCTTTGTCACCGACGATCCAGCCGGCGGTGGTTGTTGAGGCTGTTCTGGTTCTCTGTGCTGAATTATCACATCTTCTTCTGCCTTACCTACAGCTGTCTTTTTCCTCGCTTTCTCTAATCGTCGCTTCTGTGCTCCTTTCTGTCTGTTCTCTGCTTCCTCCTCCCAAAATGCCACTAAATCTGCCCCTACTTTCTGCATCTTTCCTCATCACCTTTATGTTCCCGTTCTAACTCCTTCTTCAGCTTTTGTATGCTGATCAGGTTCAGTCGTCCGTCAAAGTCATGTTTATTTATCCAGGTCTCCAATTTCTTTGTTGCTTTTGGATTTTTTGCCTCCATAAATTTCCAGTCGTCAGTTGATAAATTTTCCTTATTTTTAGACGTCTTACCCCCCATTTTTATTATATTTTTTATCCCTTGTTATAATTTGGACTTCAGACAGGGGCACACCTAGGGTGTTCTAAATCTGAAGTTTTCACACTTTCTTTGGACGTGACAATCAATTTGCCGTCGTGTGGTTGATTCCTTTCACCTCCCCGTAGGAAGCGGAATCACTTGCCTGCTGCTTCCACACGCATGGTTGTCACTAACGTTGTCCAAAGTATTACACTTTCACACAGTTATTTACACTTGCGCAAAACACTATTTACACATAGAAACACTCCTAATAATCGTACGCGTATTCTTATGTCAGGGGAGCTCGCCCTCCCGTGAAATTTAACTAATGTCCTGCATTAGGGGACTCCGTCGTCCCTGCCAGATTTAACTGCTTTTTTACAGTGCACGTATTTCTACCCGGGATTTCCTTTACGTATTAAAACAGAGGAGTCCGTATCCTCCTTCCGGAATTTAACTACGTGCGACCCTCGCAACCGTAGAGGAGTCCGCCCTCCTTACAGAGTTTAACTGTGTTTCATTAACAGACGATTCTGTATCATCGCTTACGGAGTTTAACTGTTTTATGTGATCACTTTTATCCCCTACCGGTACGCGTATCAAAACAGAGGAGTCCGCACCCTCCTTACAGAGTTTAACTGCTTTGCATTAACAGACGATTCCGTATCATCGCTTGCGGAATTTAACTGTTTTATGTGATCTGATCACCACTCACTCAGTACTGTTTACAAAGAAATTTTACTCACTGACTCGACTTCCTGTCTGTCTTCTTCGGGAAAATCTCGTCAACCAGACGATGCCAACGGTGGTCGACAATTGCAGACACGATCAATCGATCGATCAGACCTTGGCCAAGGATTTACGTCTGGACTTGACGACCTCCGCCGGACACCTCCGGTGTTGTTGAGATCCCGGACGAGCCCCCAGTCAATGTTGGGTATTTTCTCCTCCAAACATTTTTAAAACCTTTAACAAGACAAACAGAGTCAAGAAACACCAGTGAGACAGAAAGTCAAATTTTACGCGCGGAGTGCGGCCAGGCTGTACACCAAGGCTACACTAAAGTCTGGCCTGTTTTTCCGCTCTTTTTATTAAGAGACGCCCTCATCACATAAACAAGAAACTTGTCCTAAGGGTGGGGGTGATGACGCAAGACAAGTTTCTTCCCATAACATAAACGCATACGTCAATAAGTGCAGCTGTAAGGAAGAACACTTTCAGGTCAGCACATCTCGTTCGTCTGTTGCAGGTATCAGCTGTTCTGCATCTGCCTGAAGTGTCCTGTCTTCCACACTCCTTCACACTAAACACCACATCACAATAGTCAAAACGTTCTCTTACTCCCAGTCGTTAGAGGCTGCGAAAACAAAGTTATATTATAATAATAAGTACATCCAGCCCTTCATTCCCAGCTCAGATTGACCCCAGAGTGCTAAAACAAAATTGAATTCTCAGGATTGCATTAAGACAGGTGCAAAACAGCACATCTCCGTTCTCATGAGAAAGAAGACAAAGCTAAAACAAGGTTGAATAACACGTACATTCTCAGGGTGAAGTGCAAAACAGCACAACACCGTTCTCATGAGAAAGAAGACAAATGTACAAATGTTTAACAGTGATAACATATATACAAAATCCTTAACAGTTGATATAACTGCATGGGCATGGGATTACTTTGGGAAACCTTCATCAGTCACTACAATATGGAGTTACATTCACAAATGCCACTTAATGTTCAAAAAAATAAAAGAAACCTGATGTTAACCTTGTAAAGAAGCAGCATCAACTTCTCAGGGCCCAAAGACAAAAAGGGCCACCCACACTGTTATCAGCAACAAGTCCAACAGCCAGGGTCTGTCCTGGTCTTGGGTTGTGTCATTGTTGTTGTCAAAGGTCATTTACACTCTGTGATACTGTATTAATGCAGAAAAATACACTGAGATTTTAGCACAACATACGCTGCCTTCAAGATGTCTTTTCCGGGGACATCCACATATTTTTCAACAAGACAATACATTACAAAGACATGGCTGCAGAAGGAGAAGGGATGGGTGCTGGCCTGGCCTGTCTGCAATCCCAACCTTCATGCAATCATACAAGTAGAAAGACTAGATTGCCAACTCAAGATCTTGTTCCACTGAGTTCTGTTTGTGAGTTTGCGGCCCCGAGATTTCAGCCATTCGGCCATGAGAGTTGGGGTCATTTACTTCTGGTCGTCTGGCAGCAGTAACACCAGATGCACTTTTAAAGCACAGTTTCTGTGTGTTTTCTTGCTCTTTCTGCTGTGGGTTCAGCAAGTTATCCCCTTGAAGTATGTTCAAAGTGTGAATGTTATTCAGGACAAAACTTGCTGATATTATTGATAAGAGCATGCAGACTGTCAGCAACTGAGGCGGAAAATCATGGTCAATAATAATTAATTATTCATAAAACATGTATATATGAGGTCTGTGAGAAAAGTATCCGACCTTATTATTTTTTTAAAAAACCATATGGATTTGAATCACGTGTTCTTACATCAGCCAAGCTTGAACCCTTGTGGGCATGCGAGAGTTTTTTCACGCCTGTCGGTGACGTCATTCGCCTGTGAGCAGGCTTTGTGGAAGGAGTGGTCCAGCCCCCTCGTCAGAATTCCTTTGTCTGAGAAGTTGCTGAGAGACTGGCGCTGTGCTTGATCAAAATTTTTTCAAAAACTGTGAGGCACATCCGAGTGGACACCATTCGAGATATTCAGCTGGTTTTCGGTGAAAATTTTAACGGCCGATGAGAGATTTTGGATTGTTTCTATCGCTGTAAGGACTTCCCACGGAGTGGGACATGGCGCAGCGCTCCGAGGCGACGTCGTCATCCTGTTTCAAGCTGAAAACCTCCAAATTTAAGCCTCTGTTGACCCAGGACATCGTGAGAGAACAGAGAACTTTCAGAAGAGGTCGGAATCCTGATATTGTTCCAGAAGAACCACGTTCTTTTGTTGAACAACAAAACTCATTGTTCAGAAAAATTCACATTTTATTTTCAGTCATAAATTATTTTGATATCACTGAGGTGTCACACAGTCAATACAATGAAATATGCACCATTTATTTCAGTCCACACAAATCAAAGACAATATGAGAGGCATCATGAAGGACCTGACACCTGCCTTCAGTTTCTATCAAGCTGACAAAACTGGAAAAGTCACCAGCAAGGTTTTATGACTTAAATTGACATGAAAGTTTGGTAGTTTCAGAACTGTGCACATTGTTAGCTCCTGCACCATGAAGACATCCAGGATATCTGGGATCAACCACGAGGCCTCACAGGCGCCCAGAAACAGAAGCTTTTTTTTTTTAACTTAATTTACAAAAACTCTCGATGGGAGACATCAAAGTTTAAAAACAAAACAAACAAAAAAACATTACAAGACAGGTCTGCGGTGTTTGCACAGGCACAGTGCGAGCGGTTGGATGCTTGTAGCTCTTTAGGAGCAGGATACCCTCGTGACGGCCGAGCAGAATATCAAACAGGTTTGATTTTCATCTGACCATACGATCGCCGATCACGAGGTGTTCGTGAGATTTTAAACGCAGCTCGTTACTCCATGTATACTAAACGATGCAGGATGCACGATTAACCTGAAACTGCGATCCAAAAAATTCTCGCACAAATGAAAAATCAGGTGAAAAAGGGCCAAAACTCGCACTGGCACCAGTAGATCATGGCAGTGTTCTGTTTATTTTGACACCGGTTATATCAGACGGTTATCTAATTACAACTTGGCTTTTTTTTCTTTTTTTTTTGGAAAATGCCTTTTTTTTTACAAATAAAAAATAGCATATTTTACAAAAGCACATTTATCTGTAAACACCAACACACGACACATGTCACATTAACGTGTTGGTTTACATAATGAATGAGTCAAACAATCAGTGTTAGCGGAGGCACATTTTACCCAGAATGCCATCTGTCTGTGTGTGTTGCAAAACTTCAGAATTAGTGCATTATTCAACATTAAAGATATGTTATATCTTAATTTTGCAGAAATGACAGAATTGACATTAATGGAGTTATTCTATCAGTATTCATTTTATTTATACACCAAACCATAAGTCAGCAGGGCTTTATTTTCCAAGACCTCGGCCTGACAGCAGCGTTGTGATTGAGTAGAGAGTTGAGCTTTGTGGTTCCTCTCAGCTGTGTTTGCTGGAAGCCATGTAGTAAACTGGAGCTTCCAGCAGGAGGCAGGATGCTCAAAGATAGAAGTGCTGACTCACTGTTTGGGTCTGTTGTCGCTTTTGATGCTTTCAGAAATGATCGTGGTGTTAAATTCAAAATCAGCTTGTTAGTAGTTGCAAGTGTACCAGAGACAATACTGGAATTTATCGGTTATCAGTAACGTCTGATACATTTTTGGGTGGTTTATCGCTTTATCTTTATCAAAGATAACTTTTCAGTTATCTGATTATCTGTTGTCGAAGTTAATTTTTTGGTTATCTGTGCCCACCACTGCGGATGACACAATAAAACAGGCTTATTTCCACTGTGGTCCATGTGAGGCTAAAATGTAACATGAGGAGCTTGATTAAACATGTAAAGATTGCAAAGACATTATAATCTCATCAATTAATGAAAGTCGCAATAAGTGTGTAGTTTTTAATATATATAGCGAGGGATATAATTTACACTGGGATATCAATAAAATAAGTATAAATTGAACAGGGAACAATAAGATCTTAATAAATTAAAATAAATAGCAACTGTATCCCTGTAGAACTGTAAACAACAAATTTAGCAACAAGTTTCAGACAAGAAAACAACAAATTTAGAGATTTGAACTATAAAAGAATGGACCTGAAATCACATAAAAAACAAAAGGGTGGCGTGATCCTCTTCCCTTAGCTGACTGAATAAAATTCACTTTGTCTTTTGAAACTTGCCTTGTTGCTAATTGACTGCAAGATCTATATTTTATATAATATACGCCCCGGGGGAGACCCAGGACACGCTGGAGGGACTACATCTCTGGGCTGGCTTGGGAACGCCTTGGGGTTCCCCCGGAGGAGCTGGGGGAGGTGTGTGTGGATCGGGAGGTCTGGGCTGCTTTGCTTGAGCTGCTGCCCCTGTGACCCGACTCCGGATAAAGCGGAAGAAAATGGATGGATGGATGTTTGATCTTTCAACCTACCTGTATGCAAACGTTTGCAGCAAAAACAGTGCGGCACCAGCGAAGCATTTTTATTTGGACAGCTGGGTAACTTTCTGAGCGACAATCGGGGCAGCTACAAAATGTACGGCTCGGTAAATTATTCAAATGAATTGATCAAAATATATGTTAATTTGTAACCTTATTTTGTGATGTTTGATATCGTTGATTCCCAGCAGAATATTGGAGTTTGTACTTGTAATACCTGTGAATGAAGCGCTGGCTGCAGACCAAAAGACTGGAAGTAAAGAACCCCAAGTCCTCTTACGCATGCGCGGCACAACCTCAGCCCCCGAAATCAGAAGTTATACAACAATGACCTCGTCCTTTTGGACATCTGAAGACGTGTTTGCAGGAAGAAAGGGACAAAATAACACCTGAGACACTTCATCACTTGATGTCCTCAACACCAAAACATCTTTAAGTGAATTAAACATTACAAAGTGGTAAATGCTTAATGTCCCAACGTGTTTTTTTTTTGTTATGTTTTAGGGCTGATGGACAAGAACGGATAAATATTAACAAATGAGATGAAGCTGACCAGAAAAAAAAAACAAAAAAACCCAGATATCTTCAGTTCATGTTTGTCTGGAGTGAAATAAAAATCAAATGTAATGTAAAAATCGCAGTTTGTTTTATGATTAATATTTAAATTGCTTCTTCTGATTTGTGGTTCTAATTGCGGATCATAATGCACAGCCGCTGAAGATGAGGATTCTGGTGGTTCGCTGTCTGTCCTCAGGTGTTCCAGCTTCTTCTCACCGGTCCAGCAGAATCCAGTCAGCTCAGAAACACAAAGGAGGCTCTGATAAAAAGGAGGTTCTCCTGAAGCTGGAGGTGATGTCTGATTGGTCCCACATGTCTGATTCAGATCGATGCCAGCTTTTTTGTCTGATGGATCCGATTTGCATTCCGTTGTCCTTCTCAGACACTGGAGAAGAAGGAGGAGGAGAGTTCTGAGGAGGAGGAGGGGGAAACTAAGAAGAAACAGGAGGAAGAGGAGGCTGAAGAGGGAGAGGAGTATGATGAGGAAGAGTTTGAGGAGGTGAGCTATTGAACTATTGAAGCAGTTTTCAGAAGATGCGGTGAAAAGGTTTCACGGAAACGCCACACAAAGGGGTGGGCAGATGGTCCAATGGGTACAGCACTCCACTTGGACATGTGGCGAAGAAACTGTCCACCCAGCAGCAAAATGCAAATTCCTGTGTTACGACCACCAAAGACAGAATAAAATCATCTGCGTCCTGTTAGCAGGATTACATCAAAACTATTTTAGAAAAGTCAACCACATTCACAAAACTTACATCTTCACATTGCCATGTTTGAAAAGGAGGAGGCAGAAGTATAAACATTTATCATATGGCTATGACGCTATGTGCGCTCTGATTGGCTGATTTCCCGGCTGATATTTTCCCATATCAGACCGTGAGCATGACAATCGGTCCGGATCACGTATCACATTCCTTACAGACCATAAAGCTAAAAGCACAATCAGAAAAACCAAGTCGGACATGAACGTACATAAATACCTAAACATCATCGGAAAGACTGAAAGTTTACCAGCTAACGACCGGATCATCTGTTCATTTTCAATTTATTTTCATTTATATAGCACCAGATCATAACAAAGTTGCCTCAAGGTGATTGACACAGTAGGTCTAACCTTACTAAGCCCCAGAGCAAGAACACAGGTGACAGTGGGAAGGAAAAACTCCCTCTGAGGAAGAAACCTCAAACAGACCAGACTTAGAGGGGTGACCCTCTACTTGGGACATGATACAGATACAGTTGACAAGACAGGAAATTATACAGGAAATCTTGGAAGATTTTGGGAGTCCATGCCGATGCACAAGATGGGAAGGTTTCAGAAACAGACACCACACCCATCTCTGGATGGAGCGGCGCCTCAGACAGAGACAAAAAAACAGAATCAGACATCAGAAAGACAACAAATACAGTATGATTTGTCAGCATTAAACAACAAGAAAAACAGTAGAGATGGCCACTAGCCCTAAGCTTCACTAAAAGACCCAGATAAAGTTGAGGCCACGGCCCGCTCCGTTTCCTAATAAAATGAATTAAAACAGTAAAAAGCATAGAAACATACTATGCCAGTATGCTAGCCATACGAAAGGGAAATTAAGTGCGTCTTAAGTCTGGATTTGAAAGTCTCCACAGAATCTGACTGTTTTATTGACACAGGGAGATCATTCCACAGAACAGGGGCACGATAACAGAAACCCCTTGACCCGCAGATTTCTTATTCACCCTAGGGACACAAAGTAGTCCTGCACACTGAGAACGCAGAGCCCGGGCCGGTAAATAGGGTTTAATTAAGTCAACTAAGTAGGGAGGTAAAAGTCTTTGTTCTGGGCCTTTTAAAGGGCCCAGAACAAAGACACATGTCTATAGGCTCCACCCATTTGGTTTAGTTCTGCCCACAGGGAAGGTCAGAAAACCTTCAAATATTCTGAAAGACATTCTGTTTTTCTTTTTCGACAACATATACAGTGAGGAAAATAAATATTTGAACACCGTGCGATTTTGCAAGTTCTCCCACTTAGAAATCATGGAGGGGTCTGAAATTTTCATCTTAGGTGCATGTCCACTGTGAGAGATATAATCTAAAAAAAAAAAATCCGGCAATCACAATGTATGATTTTTTAATAATTTATTTGTATGTTACTGCTGCAAATAAGTATTTAACAACTGTGAAAATCAATGTTAATATTTGGTAGAGTAGCCTTTGTTTGTAGTTACAGAGGTCAAATGTTTCCTGTAGTTTTTCATCAGGTTTGCATACACTGTAGCAGGGATTTTGGTCCACTCCTCCATACAGACCTTCTCCAAATCTTTCAGGTTTGGAGTTTCAACTCCCTCCAAAGATTTTCTATTGGGTTCAGGTCTGGAGACTGGCCAGGCCACTCCAGGACCTTGAAATGCTTCTTACGGAGCCCCTCCTTAGTTGCCCTGGCTGTGTGTTTGGGGTCATTGTCATGCTGGAAGACCCAGCCATGACTCATCTTCAATGCTCTTACTGAGGGCAGGAGGTTGTTTGCCAAAATCTCACAATACATGACCCCATACATCCTCCCTTCAATACGGTGCAGTCGTCCTGTCCCCTTTGCAGAAGAGCACCCCCAGAGTATGATGTTTCCACCCCCATGCTTCACGGTTGGGATGGTTTTCTTGGGGTTGTTCTCATCCTCTAAACATGGTAAGTGGAGTTGATTCCAAAAAGCTCTATTCTGGTCTCATCTGACCACATGACCTTCTCCCATGCCTCCTCTGGATCATCCAGATGGTCACTGGTGAACTTCAAATGGGCCTGGACATGTGCTGGCTTGAGCAGGGGGACCTTGCTGCCCTGCAGGATTTTTAGCCATGATAGCATCATGTGTTACTAATGTAATCTTTGTGACTGTGGTCCCAGCTCTCTTCAGGTCACTGACCAGGTCCTCCTGTGTAGTTCTGAGCTTTCTCAGAATCATCCTTACCCCACAAAGTGAGATCTTGCATGGAATCCCAGACCGAGGGAGATTGACAGTCATCTTGTGTTTCTTCCACTTTCTAATAAGTAGTCATAACAGTTGTTGTCTTCTACCAAGCTTCTTGCCTGTTGTCCTGTAGTCCATCCCAGCCTTGTGCAAGTCTGTAGTTTTGTCCCTGGTGTCCTTAGACAGCTCTTTGGTCTTGGCTATGGTGGACAGGTTGGAGTGTGATTGATTGAGTGTTTGAACAGGTGTCTTTTATACAGGTAACAAGTTCAAACAGGTGCAATTAATACAGGTAAAGAGTGCAGAATAAGAGGGCTGTGAGAGACAGAATTCTTGCTGGTTGGTAGGTGTTCAAATACTTATTTGCAGCAGTAACATACAAATTTTTGATTATGTCTCTCACAGTGGAAATTTCAGACCCCTCCATGATTTCTAAGTGGGAGAACTTGCAAAATTGCAGGGTATTCAAATACTATTTTCCTCACTGTATGATCACTGAGTTTTCGAAATACCTCCTAAGAAAGAACTTGATAAACACTTCCCACCATGGCAATTCATTAATAATTCAAGAAATAACATTTGACATAAATGAACAGTTAAGAACCTATATTCAATACACTACAAAGACAAGATATTTAATGTTCAAACTGGTAAACTTTATTGTTGCTGTGCAAATATTTGCTCATTTTGAAATAGATGCCTGCAACATGTTTCAAAAAAGCTGTGACAGTGGTATGTTTACCACTGTGTTACATCACCTTTCCTTCTAACAACACTCAGGTTTATCAGTTTGAACATTAAATATCTTGTCTTTGTGGTGTATTCAACTGAATGTAGGTTGAAGAAGATTTGCAAATCATTGTGTTCTGTTTTTATTTACCTTTCACACAGTGTCCCAACTTCATTGGAATTGAGGTCGTACAATAGGTAAAAGACACAATGTTTCTGCTTTGGATAAGACAAGTCAGTTGGGCAGCACAGTGGCTTAGAGGTTAGCATTGTTGCCTCACAGCAAGAAGGTCTTCGGTTCGATTCCCACCTGTGGCCTTTCTGTGTGGGGTTTGCATGTTCTCCCTGTGTCCCCGTGTGGGTCAAGTCTGGGCGCTCCGGTTTCCTCCCACATCCAAAGACATGTAGGTTAGGTGAATTGGAAACCTTATAACTGTCCAGGTCTCTCTTGCAAAAGAGGTCTCGATCTCAATGGGACTAACCTGGTTAAATAAAGGTTACACCAGCCTGTACACTTGGGTTTGATTCCAGGTATGTGCTCCGTGCAGCCTGCCATCTTACTGTCAGAACAGGGGCAAAGAGTGCTCAGCAGGCGAGCAACAAGCTAGGAGGAAGGAGCGACAGCGGTAGCCTCAGCAGGCATCACAGTACACATGCAGCAAATGCAGCAGAGATGGTCACTTGGGTATTGGGCTGATAAGGCATTTGCACAGGTGCAGATAGAAACAAAAGACAAAAATTTCCTGTATATTTGTATTGTCTATTGTGTCTGTATCATGGCCTTAGCAGAGGGTCACCCGTTTGAGATTGGTCTGTTTGAGGTTTCTTCCTCAAATCATCAGAGGGAGTTTTTCCTTACCATGGACCTGTGTTCTTGCTCTGGGGGTTGATAAGGTTAGACCTCACTTGTGTGAAGCGCCTTGAGGCAACTTTGTTGTGATTTGATGCTCTATAAATGAAATAAAAGTGTATAAAAAACAAACAAACAAAAAAACCCAAGAAAGCAAAAACAAACTGGACGCCACACCATTGTCTCCCGCAGACAGACGAATGTCAGGATGAACATTAAAAAAATTTGTACATTAAAGTGTGTTTGTGTCCTTCGCACCCTGGGCCTCCAGGGGGAGCTCTGGTCCTGCCCCAATGATGGTCACTTTCCTGACATTTAATCCAGTACATTGGGATGCTGACAACTCTGGATTTATTGAACTGTTATCTTGCAGGAATAGCTTGACTGATCTGGCATATCTCTGGCTTGGACAGGTTTATGTTAAAATGTCCAATTACGCATGGTGACTTGAGTTTAATCTACTCAGGGGTAAGGAGAACCTTTGAAGTAAGATAATTAAGGCAAAGCCTTGGACTGAACATTGACGTAGGTTTGTATAAATTTGATGACTGCTCAGGATGTGAATTTCAACAAGATATTTATTTATTGAAATGGGCATGGACACCGGCGATTGCAACTTGATTGCAACAAAGTGGTTGTCTTTGAGGTAGGAATAAATATCAGGATATTGAACATCTGGCCATTGTGTCAGATCATTTTTCCATTGTCCAGCTTCCAGTCAGTACGGACAAGATGGCAGTCCCGCTGCTGCTAAATTGGTTTTGTATCACTGCCCGGCGATATTATCCAGTGATATCCGGCGATATTAACTCAGCCACATGGGGTGTGCAGCCAGTACATTCTGAGTGCCGGTCCCAAGCCCAGATAAATGAGGAAGGTTGCATCAGGAAGGGCATCCGGCATAAAACAAGCCAACCCAACTATGCAGACTAAGAATCAAATTTCCATACCGGATCGGTCGCGGTCCTGGTTAACAATGTCTGCCACCGGTGCTGTTGCCCAACAGGGTGCCAGTGGAAATTGGGCTACTGCTGGGCAAAGACGACAAAGAAGAGGAGGAGGAGAAAGTTTGCACAAACAACGTGAGAAGAAGAAAACTAGAAGGGTGGAAATGAGAGTGGGGACTTTGAATGTTGGTAGTATGACTGGTAAAGGGAGAGAGCTGGCTGATATGATGGAGAGGAGAAAGGTCGACATATTGTGTGTGCAAGAGACCAAGTGGAAGGGAAGTAAGAGCAGGAGCATCGGCGGTGGGTACAAGTTGTACCATGGTGAGGACAGGAAGAGAAATGGTGTTGGGGTCATTTTAAAGGAAGAGTATGTTAAAAGTGTAGTGTCTGACAGGGTGATGAGTGTGATGTTGGAAATTGAAGGTGTGATGATGAATATCATCAGTGCATGAGAAAGAAGATTTCTGGAGTGTGTTAGATGAGGTGGTGGAGAGTGTGCCCAAGCATGAAAGAGTGGTGATAGGAGCGGACTTCAATGGACATGTTGGTGAAGGGAACAGAGGTGATGAGGAAGTAATGGGTAGATATGGTATCAAGGATAGGAATGGGGAAGGACAGATGGTCGTTGATTTTGCAAAAAGGATGGAAATGGCTGTGGTGAATACCTACTTTAAGAAAAGAGAGGAGCACATGGTGACATATAAGAGTGGAGGAAGGTGCACACAGGTGGACTACATTCTGTGTAGGAGATGCAATCTAAGGAAAGGCAATTGGTCCAAATGACATTCCAGTGGAGGCATGGAAATGTCTAGGAGAGATGGCAGTAGCATTTCTACCCAGATTGTTTAATAAAATCTTGGAAAGTGAGAGGATGCCTGAGGAGTGGAGACAAAGTGTGCTGGTTCCTATTTTCAAGAACATGGGTGATATGCAGAGCTGCAGTAACTACAGAGGCATAAACTTGATCAGCCACAGCATGAAGTTATGGGAAAGAGTAGCAGAAGCTCGGCTTAGAAAACAGGTGAAAATCTGTGAGCAGCAATATGGTTTCATGCAGAGAAATAGCACTACAGATGCAATGTTTGCTCTGAGAATACTGTTGGAGAAGTACAGAGAAGGCCAGAAAGAGTTACGAGGTTTATTAGAAAAGTATCCCACCTTATTATTTTTTTCAAAAACCATATGGATTTGAATCACGTGTGATTGCGTCAGACAAGCTTGAACCCTCGTGCGCATGTGTGATTTTTTCCACGCCTGTCGGTTGCGTCATTCGCCTGTGACCAGGCTTTGAGTGAGGAGTGGTCCACCCCCTCGGCGGATTTTCATTGTCAGGAAGTGGCGGAATGATTTGGGCTTTTTTTCCATCAGAATTTTTTCAGAAACTGTTAGAGACTGGCAGCTGGAAACCATTCAAAAAATTTATCTGGCTTTCGGTGAAAATTTTACGGGCTTCACAGAGAATAAGGACTGTTACTACAGCTTTAAGGATGGCTTTACGGACGCTTGGCACGCCGCGCACTGTGCCGCCATCGAGAGCCACAAACCACCAGATCATTTCTAAACGGATGGCTCTGTGGATCCGGGACCGTCGTGTGCACTTTCTCTGGTTATCACAAGAGCTGGACATCAACCATTTTCCGGCAGATTTCACTTTTAACAAGAGATTTTGTCATGGAAAGCCGAGCGGAGGCTTCGCGCGTCACGACCAATTCGCTGCTGGAGCGAGACAAAACCACCTCCATTTTGGTCTCACAGGATGGCTTTGAGATGCCGTTCAGACAGCTGTCGGTGGTTTTTCCATCGAGTCATTATCCGAGAAATTGTGGATGTTCCTGGACATGCCAGAACATGTCCCGTGAGGCTTCATCACGGCGTTGCTGTGCGCCATGTGGTACCGCCGCGACGCGCGAAGCCTCCGCTCCTCTTTCCATGACAAAAACTCCTGTAACAGTGGAATGTGCCGTTCATTTCCAAACTGTACGCTGTGTTTTATCCGGGATGCCGTCTGACTAGCACAGGAATTGTGAAAAGACGTGGACATCAGCACTTTTTCGGCACATTGAGACAGACGTGCGGAGGAATTCCACCGAAGCTTCAGGACTTCCACCGAACATTGAACATCTACACGAACATTTAGAAGGAAAAATGCCCACATTGCCCACCAAGCACGTGTCCTGAGGAAGGAGAACAAAATACAAACCACCTGGACGGCAAACTGCAAGATTTACATTAAAGTTAATGGAAACCCAGAGGAGGCAAAGACACTGATTATTCATGAACTTTCAGAGCTCATAAATATGTCTGATGTACTTGATGATGATATATGGAACAACTTGACGTATGTGATAAGATGACTGACATAAACCACCTACCTAAAGGTTTAGTTCTTGCACATATCAATATATGTAGTCTGAGGAATAAAATTCATGGCCTCTCTCTATTTGTGCAGTCAAATAATATTGATATTCTTGCAATTTCTGAAACCCATCTGGACAGTTTTATAGACAATTCAGAGGTTTATATAAGAGGCTTTTCAATTTATAGGAATGATTGAAATAGGTTTGGAGGTGGTGTGGCCATTCTCATACGTGACCGTTTTCCTGTTAAACTGAGACATGACGTGATGGTTAATGTTGTTGAAGTGTTATGGCTGCTGGTACAAAATGAGATAAAACTTTCACAATGACTGATAAACATGCAGACCATCCGTCGGTGCTTCTGAACAGTAACAGTTTAACTGGGATGATACAGAGTTATGAGAGTTTGAAATTACAACCTTTTCAGCACACTGAGCATCATATACAGGATCTGGAATATGAGACAGATCTGGACAATCATTTCTGTTCCTTCACAAAGAGTAACTGTCAGTATTACACAGAGGAACAATACAATAACTGCATTACAAGTGATGGGAAATGATCAATAATCCACTTTAATAGGAGGGAGTTCATATAAAATATTAATACTAATAAATATTAAAGATTATTTAAAACAAATTTGTCAACCTTTTACTATCATTGCTATAACTGAAACCTGGCTTGCAGAGGCTGATGATACAAACTATGAATTGGATGAATTAAATCATCTGAATAGACAAAACAGAGGAGGAGAAGTGGCTTTGTATGTTGACAAAAACCTTAACTACAAAATTAAAGATCAAATGACAACAGCTGTGGAAAATCTTCTGGAATGCATCACAGTTGGAATATGTTTGGAAAAATGGAAAAATATAATTATTAACTGCATATATAGAGCTCCTGGCTCTAAAATTGAAGAGTTTCAAAATTGGACAGATCTTTTTTTTTCTCAGAAATGCAATAAACGAGTAGTTGTTTGTGGAGATATAAACATTGATCTTTTAAATCTGTATCAACATAAAGTAACAGAGGATTTTATTAATACTATGTACAGCTTAGACCTATATCCAGAAATGACTAGGCCTTCAAGAATCACTTCACATTCACCTACTCTCATTGATAACATACTTTCAAATGATATTGATACAAAAACACTAAGTGGCCTATTAATCAATGATATTAGTGACCATTTACCAATTTTTATAGTAACTGATCTTAATTTAAATAAAAAATGTACTGAATACAATACTTGAAGCGAATACAATTAGAAGAAGCTATCACTGCCTTTAAAAATGATTTACCTTTATATGATTGGAATTCTATATATGAAAAGCAAGATAAAACAAAAATTGTCCAATTATACAGTATAGTAAAAATAATAAATACAAAGCTAGCCCATGGATAACAAAAAGGTCTTCAAAAGGCTTATAAGAAGAAAAATATGCTATATAGAGAATTCATTAAAAGTAAATCAAGAGAGGCAGAGATTAAATATAAGAACTATAAAAACAAATTAACAACTATTATGCGAAACTGTAAAAAATCATACTTTAAAAAATACTAAACAATAATGAAAACAACATAAAGGAAACATAAAAAAATACTGAATAGTATTATAGCAAATAAACCCAAATCAAATAACTATCCTAAATACTTTACTTAAAACAACAAAGATGAATATAACATGAGCCAAGTAGTGAATAGTTTCAAGAAATTTTTCACTAATGTTGGGCCAGATCTGGCAGCTGAAATTCCACACAGCCCATGGGAAAATTCTCAAGTAATTGACAGAAACCCGTACACAATGTTTCTTGGCCCAGTGGATGAAAGGGAAATTATTAATGCAGTTAGTAAATGTAAAAGTAAAAAGTCAACAGACTATAATGATGTACATATGTCTTTAGTAATGCAAATAATTACTGAAATTGCAAAACCATTATCACATATTTTCAATAAATCATTTCAAACTGGAATTGTTCCGAATTGTATGAAAGTGGCAAAAGTGATACCTTTATTTAAATCTGGTAGCAAGCATCGTTTTAGTAATTACAGGCCTGTGTCTGTATTGTCACAATTTTCAAAGATACTGGAAAAACTTTATAATAACAGATTGGATAAATTTATAGAACGACATAACTTCCTTGATAAAAGTCAGTATGGTTTTAGAGCGAAAAGATCCACTGCACTGGCATTGCTCGATACTATAGAAGAGATCAATAAACATGTGGATCAAAGGGAAATACTAGCAGGTTTATTTATTGACCTAAGAAAGGCTTTTGATACAATAGATCACAACATGTTCAAAAGATTTCAAAAGATGGAACTGTATGGGAGCAGAGGGGTGGCTCTGAACTGGATTAAAAACTACTTACAAAACGGAAACAGTTTGTTAAACTCAGAGACTACTGTTCTTCATATCTGGACCTCGTTTGTGGGGTTCCCCAGGGTTCTGTGTTGGGACCAAAATTATTTATTTTGTACATTATTTTGTATGCAAAGTTTCAGATTTGTTTAAAGCAGTTCTCTTTGCAGATGATACAAACCTGTTTTGTTCAGGAGAAAATTTACAACAATTATCTGATTTAGAAACTGAAATGATAAAGTTAAAGAAATGGTTTGATATTAATAAATTATCACTAAATTTGTCTAAAACTAAAATAATGTTATTTGGAAATTATACAAAAAAAAAAACAAAAACAAATTCAGTTAAATATACAAGGGGCAAACATACAACATGTCAAAGAGATAATTTTTTAGGTGTCATTATTGATGAAAGTAGCTCATATTCAACATATTCACAAGAAAGTATCAAAAAGTATTGCAGTATTAAACAAAGCAAAGCGTGTTCTTGATTGCAAAGCATTTCATACTCTGTATTGTTCATTGGTTGCACCCTACCTGACTTACTGTGCTGAAGTTTCGGGCAACAATTATAAAACTACATTGCAATCATTATTCATTCTTTCAAAAAGAGCATTAAGAACAATTCATAATGCAGGTTATTGAGACCACACCAACCCATTGTTAATTAAATCTAAAATATTAAAACTCCACAATATGATTACATTTAAGACTGTTCAATTAATGTATAAAGTGAAAAATAAGCAACTGCCCTTTAGAATTCAAGAATTTTTCACAGAGAGAGAGGGAAAATATAATTTAAGGGGCTAGTATCGTTTTAAAATTGCTGGCGCTGAGATTGAGTTTGTGCTGTATGAGTTGCTGAATTGTGAATGTACGAGGTCTATTAGACCAGTGTTTTTCAACCTTTTTTGAGCCGCGGCACCCTTTTTATATTTACAAAATCCTGCGGCACACCACCAACTAAAATAATATTATAATGCTATTACCTCTGGTTTTGCGCAAAACCCAATTATCGCAATAGAAAATCGATACAGAAAACATCACATTTCGAAAATCCTCAAGCATTTTGCGCTCTGATCTCAAGTAGGGCTGTCACGATTAGGAATTTCTGGAGATGATTAATTGTCAAATAATTGTGATTGACGAATATATTGTCTATTTTTTTTATTTTTTTATTTATATTCTACTATTGTAGTATAATTACACAACTCTGGAAGAACGTTTGGCTTCTGTGAGTGGAGAAACTGGGAATGGTGCAACATTTTTATTTTTATCTTCATTTTACATACAGTCCCAACTTTTTCTGATTTGTGGTTGTTTTTGTTGCATTTCTGAAATTGTTTCTCCTCATCAGTCACGTTTTGTGCTTAAACACTACATTAAGCTTAAGATTGAACAAATAAATACCTTTGGAAAATAACAGCTGTTAAAGTTCAGAGTTCTCACCTGCTTTTTGTGATCTGTGCGTCTGAACATTGTTTTTTTTTTGTGGCTCAGTTCATTCATATATTCTCATTTTTAAAATATGTTTTTAAAGCTATTTGACCGTTTATTTCATCTCATGATCTCATAAATTCAGCATACGACGCGCACATGGTGTGAACAGGACGGTAACGGCAGAATCACACCTTTAGAGAAAGTTCAGAGAGAAGTAAAGGCAGCTTCACGTTTCAGTTTTGTTAACGTTAACTCGGGTTAAAATCCTCTCTCTGCTCCGCGCTCGCTGCGCACTGAACGTGTCGCGCCTGCATTCAGGAATCTCCCTCACCCACCCCCTCCCTCGCAGTCTGCAGCCTGTTAACTCCGCGCGCATGCGCACACATACACACACACACACACACACCCACACCGACAGCTCCGCATTTTAGACAGCTTTTTAAGAAGACGGCACTGTTTTAATCGGCCGTCAGCCTCCATGTTATTGTCCCGCCTTAAGACGAGTGTTGTGTGGGCCGCTGAAGAGGAGGTACTGCTGGCCCACCACCACCAGAGGGCACCCTGCCTGGAGTGCGGGCTCCAGGCACCAGAGGGCGCTGCCGCCTCACAGGAGCAGCCGGGGTGACAGCTGACACTCATCACCTGTGACAGCTGTCACCACTCATCTGATCTGCATCGGTATATCAGCAAGACGTCATCTCCACCTCTTTGCCGAGATATCGTTCTACCTGAAAGGTAATATCCTCAGCCTGACTGCTTGATAGAAAGCCCTTTTTGTGATTTTTGTGAGTGATAACAGACTTTTTCTCCAACGAGAGGTGGAGGTAGCTTCCCTGCCGTGCAGATTGCTGGGTGCAGACGCACCCACGTTTAATTGTGTTTTTGTTCCTCGCCAGCAGTACCAGGTCCGACACGCGGAGGCAGTGGCCACCTGGGAGTTCGGGACTTGGCGGCTCCAGTATTCCCGGGGTCTGGTGGCGGAGGAAATCGTGTGGTTCTGGTTCTGCTTTGGACAGGCGTCTCCTATCTTCAAGCCTGCCCACACGACACCTTGTAATTTGACCTCTGATCTGTTGTGTAATCTGTTGTGTTTGTTGTGCACGTTCGCAACAGTAAAGTGTTGTTATTTGACCTATTCCATTGTCCGTTCATTTGCGCCCCCTGTTGTGGGTCCGTGTACTTACACTTTCCCAACAGGATATCTCGGCCAACGTCATGGATCCCGAGGGGCGTCAACCGGCTGTTGAACGGCCAATGGAAGAACAGGGTGCACAGGCACCCGCAGGAGGAATGATCGGTGAGTTGCAGCGGATCCTCACCGTTTTCACGGCTCGGTTGGATTTAATGACCGAGCAGAACGTCCTCCTTAACCGCAGGGTGGAGGCTCTCGCCGCGCAGGTGGAGGCGCGCCCTCAGGGCGCTGCTGCGGCTCTCCCTCCTGTCGACCCTGTGCGTAACAGTGACGTTCCACAGGTCGTTCAACGACCCCTCCCACCTTCCCCGGAAGCATACATAAGCCCTCCAGAGCCGTACGGAGGTTGTGTGGAGACGTGCGCGGACTTCCTTATGCAGTGTTCGCTCGTCTTCGCACAACGTCCTGTCATGTACGCGACTGATTCTAGCAAGATAGCTTATGTAATTAATCTGCTTCGCGGCAAGGCACGCGCTTGGGCTACAGCGCTTTGGGAGCAAAATTCACGGCTCCTTCTGACATATGATGGGTTTGTGAGGGAGTTCAGAACAGTGTTCGATCACCCAAATAGAGGAGAGACCGCTTCAGCCGTGCTGCTGTCAATGAGACAGGGGCGCCGGAGCGCAGCTGCTTATGCAGTCGACTTCCGCATCGCGGCTGCGAGGTCCGGCTGGAATAACACTGCCCTCCGCGCCGCCTTCGTAAACGGACTGTCGTTGGTCCTAAAGGAGCTCCTGGTGGCTAAGGACGAACCGCGGGATTTAGACGGGCTTATTGATCTCGTTATACGATTAGACAATCGGTTAGAGGAACGCTGTCGGGAGCGAGGCGAAGGACGTGACCTGATACGCGCCGCCCCTCTCCCTTCCGGGTTCGAAAAGGGGCCGCCCTCCCCACGCTCCACAGCCGCAGCGCTTTGTGGGGCAACAGCTCCCCCTGCTGACGTTGTTAGGGAGACGCACAGGGCCAAAATGGGAAGGCTGATCCGTGGAGAGTGTTTTCTCTGCAGCTCAACAGAGCACACACAGAGAGACTGCCCCAAATGGCCAAAACGTCAACACTCGCCCTTAGAGACTGGGCTAAGGGGGGGTCAAGACATTCAAGTGAGACACACACAAATTGCCACACGACTCCCAGTCACAATCCTGAGCGGGGATTTAACCCTTCAAGCCCGAGCACTGGTGGACACGGGGTCAGAAGGGAATCTGCTAGACAGCAGATGGGCAAAGGAGGTAGGGCTCCCTCTGGTGGCGCTTCCTACGCCATTGCAGGTGCGGGCACTAGATGGCACCCTCCTTCCTTTACTCACACACAAGACACCACCAGTAACTCTGGTGGTGTCTGGAAACCACCGGGAGGAGATTGAGTTTTTTGTAACTCCTGCCACCTCCCGCGTGATTTTGGGCATCCCATGGATGTTAAAGCACAATCCCCGGATCGATTGGCCGTCTGGGGTGGTGGTTCAGTGGAGCGAAACCTGCCATCGGGTGTGTTTAGGATCCTCGGTTCCTCCCGGTTCCCAGGCTAAGGAGGAGGTCAAAGTCCCGCCCAATCTGACGGCAGTGCCAGTTGAGTACCACGATCTTGCTGACGTCTTCAGCAAGGATCTGGCACTCACCCTTCCCCCGCACCGTCCGTACGATTGTGCCATTGATTTGGTTCCAGGCGCTGAGTTCCCGTCCAGCAGGCTGTACAACCTCTCACGACCTGAGCGCGAATCAATGGAGACATACATCCGGGACTCATTAGCTGCCGGGCTGATCCGGAACTCCACCTCCCCGATGGGGGCAGGTTTCTTTTTTGTGGGCAAGAAAGATGGCGGACTTCGTCCATGTATTGATTACAGGGGGCTGAATGAGATTACGGTTCGCAACCGATACCGTTGCCATTATTAGATTCCGTGTTCACCCCCCTGCATGGAGCCAAAATCTTTACTAAACTGGATCTTAGAAATGCGTATCACCTGGTTCGGATCCGGAAGGGAGACGAATGGAAGACGGCATTCAACACCCCATTAGGTCACTTTGAGTACCTGGTCATGCCGTTCGGCCTCACAAACGCCCCCGCGACGTTCCAAGCATTAGTTAATGACGTCTTGCGGGATTTCCTGCACCGATTCGTCTTCGTATATCTAGACGATATACTCATCTTTTCTCCGGATCCTGAGACTCATGTCCGGCATGTACGTCAGGTCCTGCAGCGGTTGTTGGAGAACCGGCTGTTTGTGAAGGGCGAGAAGTGTGAGTTCCACCGCACCTCTTTGTCCTTCCTGGGGTTTATCATCTCCCCCAACTCCGTCGCTCCTGATCCGGCCAAGGTTGCGGCGGTGAGAGACTGGCCCCAACCCACTAGCCGTAGGAAGCTGCAACAGTTCCTCGGCTTTGCTAATTTCTACAGGAGGTTCATTAAGGGCTACAGTCAGGTAGTTAGCTTCCTGACAGCCCTGACCTCACCAAAAGTTCCCTTCACCTGGTCGGATCGTTGCGATGCCGCGTTCAAGGAGTTGAAACGGCGCTTCTCGTCTGCACCCGTTCTGGTGCAGCCCGATCCTAGTCGCCAGTTAGTGGTTGAAGTGGACGCCTCGGACTCAGGGATAGGAGCTGTGCTTTCCCAGAGCGGGAAGACCGATAAGGTCCTTCACCCGTGTGCCTATTTTTCCCGCAGGTTGACCCCGGCCGAACGGAACTATGACGTCGGCAATCGAGAACTCCTTGCGGTGAAAGAGGCTCTTGAAGAGTGGAGACATCTGTTGGAGGGAACGTCCGTGCCATTCACGGTTTTCACTGACCACCGGAACCTGGAGTATATCAGGACCGCCAAGTGGCTGAATCCCAGGCAAGCCCGCTGGTCACTGTTCTTCGGCCGTTTTGACTTCCGGATCACCTACCGTCCCGGGACCAAGAACCAGAGATCGGATGCCTTGTCCCGGGTACATGAAGATGAAGTCAAAACGGAGTTGTCGGATCCACCGGAACCCATCATCCCGGAGTCCACTATCGTGGCCACCCTCACCTGGGACGTAGAGAGAACCGTCCGGGAGGCCCTGGCACGAAGCCCGGACCCCAGAACTGGGCCGAAGAACAGACTTTACGTCCCACCAGAAGCTAGGGCTGCAGTCCTGGACTTCTGTCACGGCTCTAAGCTCTCCTGTCATCCAGGGGTGCGAAGAACCGTGGCAGTTGTCCGGCAGCGCTTCTGGTAGGCGTCCCTAGAGGCCGACGTCCGGGATTATATCCAGGCCTGCACCACCTGCGCCAGGGGCAAGGCTGACCATCGTAGGGCTTCGGGTCTGCTCCAGCCGCTGCCCGTGCCCCATCGCCCCTGGTCCCACATCGGCCTGGATTTTGTCACGGGTCTCCCGCCGTCCCAGGGCAACACCACCATCTTCACGATAGTGGACCGATTCTCCAAGGCGGCCCACTTCGTGGCCCTCCCGAAGCTCCCGACGGCCCAGGAGACAGCGGACCTCCTGGTTCACCACGTCGTCCGGCTGCATGGGATCCCAACAGACATTGTCTCAGATCGCGGTCCCCAGTTCTTCTCGCACGTCTGGAGGAGCTTCTGCCGGGAACTGGGGGCCACGGTGAGTCTCTCATCCGGGTACCATCCCCAGACCAACGGGCAAGCAGAACGGGCCAATCAGGAGATGGAGCAGGCCCTGCGTTGCGTGACAGCCGCGCACCCGGCGGCCTGGAGTACCCATCTGGCCTGGATCGAGTATGCCCATAACAGCCAGGTGTCGTCAGCCACCGGCCTCTCCCCTTTCGAGGTATGTCTGGGGTACCAACCGCCTTTGTTTCCAGTGGTTGAGGGAGAGGTTGGTGTGCCCTCGGTCCAGGCCCACCTACGGAAGTGCCGTCGGGTGTGGCGTGCCGCCCGTTCTGCCTTGCTGAGGGCCCGGATGAGGTCAAAGGCCCATGCAGACCGTCGGCGGACCCCGGCCCCTGTGTATCGGCCAGGGCAGGAGGTGTGGTTGTCGACAAAGGACATCCCCCTCAAAGTGGGCTCCCCCAAGTTACAGGACCGTTACATCGGTCCCTTCAAAATCCAGAAGGTCATCAGTCCAGCGGCTTCAGCTGCCGGCCTCACTGCGGATCCATCCTGTATTTCACGTGTCCCGAATCAAACCACATCACACCTCACCCCTCTGTACTCCGGGTCCGGCACCGCCTCCTGCCCGGATCATCGTTGGCGAGCCGGCTTGGACTGTGCGCCGGCTTTTGGATGTCCGTAGGATGGGCCGGGGCTTCCAGTATTTGGTGGACTGGGAGGGGTACGGACCTGAAGAACGCTCCTGGGTGAAGAGGAGCTTCATTCTGGACCCGGCCCTCCTGGCCGATTTCTACCGCCGCCACCCGCACAAGCCTGGTTGGGCGCCAGGAGGCGCCCGTTGAGGGGGGGGTCCTGTTGTGTGGGCCGCTGAAGAGGAGGTACTGCTGGCCCACCACCACCAGAGGGCACCCTGCCTGGAGTGCGGGCTCCAGGCACCAGAGGGCGCTGCCGCCTCACAGGAGCAGCCGGGGTGACAGCTGACACTCATCACATGTGACAGCTGTCACCACTCATCTGATCTGCATCGGTATATCAGCAAGACGTCATCTCCACCTCTTTGCCGAGATATCGTTCTACCTGAAAGGTAATATCCTCAGCCTGACTGCTTGATAGAAAGCCCTTTTTGTGATTTTTGTGAGTGATAACAGACTTTTTCTCCAACGAGAGGTGGAGGTAGCTTCCCTGCCGTGCAGATTGCTGGGTGCAGACGCACCCACGTTTAATTGTGTTTTTGTTCCTCGCCAGCAGTTCCAGGTCCGACACGCGGAGGCAGTGGCCACCTGGGAGTTCGGGACTTGGCGGCTCCAGTATTCCCGGGGTCTGGTGGCGGAGGAAATCGTGTGGTTCCGGTTCTGCTTTGGACAGGCGTCTCCTATCTTCGAGCCTGCTCACACGACACCTTGTAATTTGACCTCTGATCTGTTGTGTAATCTGTTGTGTTTGTTGTGCACGTTCGCAACAGTAAAGTGTTGTTATTTGACCTATTCCATTGTCCGTTCATTTGCGCCCCCTGTTGTGGGTCCGTGTACTTACACTTTCCCAACAACGAGAGTGAGGCTGCAGCACAATGACGTCAGATTCTGAGTCGTTTTATGCTTTGTGGATAAAATAAATAATTCACGGTAATCGCGAATATGAAAAATAATCGCGAATATGAAAAATACCCACGGCACCCCTGACGATCGATCACGGCACCCTAGAGAACCCTTGAGAATCACTGTATTAGACAATAAACCGACCCTTTTATTGTTTTTTTTTTAACTATATGGATTTGAATGACATGCGATTACACCGATCATGCTTGAACCCTCGTGCGCATGCGTGAATTTTTTCACGCGTCGGTGACGTCATTTCCCTGTGGGCAGGCCTTGAGTGAGATGGGTCCCGCCCTCTCGGCTGAATTCCTTTGTTTCACATGCTGCTCGAGACGGCGCGCGTTGCTTTATCAAAATTTTTTCTGGACCTGTGAGGAATATCCGAGTGGACACTATTGGAGAAATTAAGCTGGTTTTCGGTGAAAAGTTTAATGGCTGATGAGAGATTATGGGGTGTTTTTGTCGCTGTAAGGACTTCCCACGGAGCAGGACGTCATGCAGCGCTTCCAGGCGCCGTCGTCGGCCTGTTTCGACCTGAAAACATCCTAATTTAAGGCTTAATTCACCCAGGACGTCGTGAGAGAACAGAGAAGATTCAGAAGAGGCCGGCATGGACTTTATGCGGACATTCCACTGTTTAAGGACATTTTGTAATGAAAGACGTGCGCGCAAATTCGCCGAGTCGTTTCCGTGACGACTCAGCAAATCTGTGTGCGCCGCGACAGGAAAAACACCTCCGTGTTGAAAACCATTTGTAAAATTCAGGTGGCTTTTGATGGCTTTCAACAAGTGAGTAACTGAGAAATTGTTTAACAGCTTGGGCATGTTTCAACTTGCCCATTAAGGTTTCCAATGGAGGTGTTTTTCCTGTCGCGACCCCCTGCGTTCGGGTCCGGCCCAACATGCGACTCTGCCCACACGTTCTTTCATTACAAAATGTCCGTTAACAATGGAATGTCCGAATAAACTCCTCATGCCGACTTCTTCTGAAAGTTCTCTGTTCTCTGATGACTTCCTGGGTCAACAGAGCCTGAAATGTGGAAGTTTTCAACTTGAAACGGCGAGACGCTGCCGTCTCGAAGCGCAGATCGCCGTCAGGCGCCGTCAGGCGCCGTGGGCCGTCCTTACGGCGACACTACCAGACCAAAATCTCTCATCAGCCGTTAAAATTTTTACCGAAAACCAGCTGAATTTATCGAATGGTGTCCACTCAGTTGTGCCTTACAGTTTTGAAAAATTTGGATCAAACAAAGCAGCAGTCTCTGAGCCATTCCTAAACAATGAAAAAAATCGACGAGAGGGTGGACAAGTCCTCACTCAAAGACTGCCCACAGGCGAATGACGTAACCGACAGGCGTGAAAAAACTCTCGCATGCCCACGAGGGTTCAAATCCATATGGTTTTTGAAAAAAATAATAAGGTCGGATACTTTTCTAATAGACCTCGTAGTTTGTTCTGTAATATTGGGATTGTGTCCTATGTGTTGTACTGATTGATCGGTTGAAATAGCGAGTGGGAATAAATTTTTTTTGCCCCCCCCCCACTCCTTTTGGACTGGATTTAAATGGATGGATGTATATTTTTTATATACATAAGTACAATTTTTATTTCTTTGGTTAATGGGGTAGGCATATACAAGCTTTGCTTCTGCCTAACCCCCTTTCAGGCTGAGGCGTGGTCGAGGTACACAGGCAGGTAATCAAAAAACACGATGAAGCAATCAAAGCAAGGCAAAAGACACAGAGCAGAGCTGGAAGGAAGGCACAAGCTGCATTGATTTGGCGAGAGGCAAAGGCAAACTGTGAGGCTTATAAAGCACCCAGGTGATTAACTGCAAATCAAGAACAGGTGTGTGGAGAAGCTCCCAGAACCAGGGTGTGGCCAGACAGGGAGGAACACCCACCACCAAGAGTTGAGAGAGAGAGAGAGAGAGAAACAAGAAAGAGCAGGACAGAGAAAACCCAAGCAGAAAAACAAGCAGATCAACAGATCGACACCACAGCAAACAAAATACAATAAAATAGATAAAACAGAACACATACCACCTCAAATGCAGATTCTGACAGTACCCGCCCCCTCAAGGGCCGACCCCCAACAGCCCAGGAGCAGAGGGTTGCGAAGCATGGAACGAATGGATGAGCCCAGGGTCCAAAATGAACCGGGACGGAATCCAGAACCACTCCTCAGGGCCAAAGTCTTCCCAATCCACCAAATATTGGACGCCACAGCCCCTCCACCGAGAATCGCACCATGAAGACAGGACCCCCATCCACGCACCGGGCGGGCGAGCTGGAAGGAGGGCACAAAGGACTCATCTTGGCAGGTTTCAGCTGGCTTACATGGAAAGTGGGATGTATCTTCATGGATCTTGGAAGGTGGAGATGGACAGAAACAGGATTAATGATTTTAGCAATGGGGAACGGGCCATCGAACCTAGGAGCCATCTTTTTGGGAACCCTGCGCAGTGACAGGTGACGTGTAGACAGCCAGACCAGTTGTCCCGGAACATAGGACTGCATTGAGGTTCTCCTGCGATCAGCTGCTTTCCTGTAGCTTTTAGAAGACTCAATAAAGTTCTTCGGGCCCGCTCCCAGGTTCGTCGACGCCGCATAATGAGTCCAAGGGCCGAGGGAACAGGTGATCGTTGATCTGTAGGGGAAAACAGAGATGGTTGTTGACCAAGCACAACCTGAAAAGGGGAGTAACCAGAAGCTGAAGTGGGGAGACTGTTATGGGCAAGTTCATTCCACGGTAGCTGTGAAGACCAGGAAAACGGAAACTGCGAAGCAAGGATCCGGAGTCCTTTCTCTAATTCCTGATCAAGGCATTTGGTTTGTCCATTTGATTGGGGATGATATCCTGACATAAGGCTGGATGTGACCCCAAGGAGACGGCAGAACTCCCACCAGAACTGCGAGACGAATTGTGGACCCCGGTCAGACACAATATCTTGAGGCAAACCGTGTAACCTGAAGACATGGTTAAGTAAAGCAACAGGAGTATTCTTAGCAGAAGGTAAACCAGACAGGGGAAGAAAATTAACCATCTTAGACCATCTATCGACAATAGTCATAATTACAGAAAAGCCCTTAGAGGGTGGCAATCTTGTTACAAAATCAACTGAGATGTGTGACCATGGCTGCACTGGAATCCTTCTTCTTTGTCTTTCGGCTCTTCCCGTTAGGGGTTGCCACAGGAGATCAATAGTTTCCATCTCACCCTGTCCTCTGTGTCTTCCTCTGTCACACCAACCACCTGCATGTCCTCCCTCAGCACATCCATAAACCTCCTCTTTGGCCTCCCTCTTCTCCTCCTGCCTGGTGGCTCCATCCTCAGCATCCTTCTCCCTATATACCCTGGGTCCCTCCTCTGCACATGTCCAAACCATCTCAATCTCGCCTCTCTGACTCTGTCTCCAAACTGCCCCACCTGAGCTGTCCCTCTGATATGTTCTTTCCTAATCTTGTTCAGTCTCGTCATTCCCAAAGAGAATCTCAACATCTTCAGCTCTGCCATCTCCAGCTCCGCCTCCGGTCTTTTGTTAGTGCCACTGTCTCTAAGCCGTACAACATAGCTGGTCTTACTACTGTCTTGTAAACTTTCCCCTTCACTCTTGCTGATATTCTTCGGTCACAAATCACTCCTGCCACCTTTCTCCACCCACTCCACCCTGCCTGCACTCTTGACGGTGGCACTAAAACTCTGCCACTGGGCTCCCTCCCATTCACACACATGTACTCAGTCTTGCATCTACTGACTTTCATTCCCCTTCTCTCCAAAGCATATCTCCACCTCTCCAGACTAGACTCAACTTGCTCTCTACTCTCACTACAGATCACAATGTCATCTGCAAACATCATAGTCTATGGGGACTCCTGTCTGATCTCATCCGTCAACCTGTCCATCACCACTGCAAACAAGAAAGGACTCAGAGCTGATCCTTGGTGTAATCCCACCTCCACCTTGAATGAGTCTGTCATTCCGACTGCGCATCTCACCGCTGTCACACTATTCTTGTACATGTCCTGCACTACCCTAGTGTACTTGTCTGCCACTCCAGACTTCCTCATACAATACCACAGCTCTTCTCTTGGCACCCTATCGTAAGCTTTTTCTAAGTCCACAAAGACACAATGTAACTCTTTCTGGCCTTCTCTGTACTTCTCCAACAGTATTCTCAGAGCAAACATTGCATCTGTAGTGCTCTTTCTCGGCATGAAACCATACTGCTGCTCACAGATCTTCACCTGTTTTCTAAGCCAAGCTTCTGCTACTCTTTCCCATAACTTCATGCTGTGGCTGATCAACTTTATGCCTCTGTAGTTACTGCAGCTCTGCACATCACCCTTGTTCTTGAAAATAGGAACCAGCACACTTTGGCTCCACTCCTCAGGCATCCTCTCACTTTCCAAGATTTTATTAAACAATCTGGTTAGAAACACTACTGCCATCTCTCGTAGACATTTCCATGCCTCGACTGGAATGTCATTTGGACCAACTGCCTTTCCACTCTTCATCCTCTTCATAGCAGCCCTCACTTCTTCCTTACTAAGATAAGATAACACTTTATTGATCTCACAGAGGAGAAATTCACGTTATGTCAGCTCTTAAAAACACACAAGATGGGTGCGAGTAGAGGAAAATGTGCATCAAACAGCATGTGCAAGGATAAGCAATAATAATAATACTTGTAACAGTATAATAAAATAAGAAAATGAGGTAGAAATAGAATATATATATATATATATATATATATATATATATATATATATATATATGCTCAGCTCCACTACAGTCCGGTGCAGAGGGTGAGAGGAGTTGTCCATGATGGATTTGAACTTGGCTAACACCCTCCTCTCAGCCACCTCCTCCAGAGAGTCCAGAGGACAGCCCAGGACAGAGCTGGACTTCCTGACCAGCTTATTCAGTCTCTTTCTCTCCCGCTCTGTGCTGCCTGGGGCTCAACAGACGACAGCATAGAGGAGAGCAGAGGCTACAACAGAGTCTTAGAACGTCTTAAGCTCACTCCAAAGAATCTCAGTCTCCTCAGGAGGTGGATGCGACTCTGTCTTTTCTTGTACAGGGCATCAGTGTTGTGAGTCCAGTCCAGTTTGTTGTTGAGGTGAACACCCAGGTATTTGAAACTGTCCACAGTCTTTATGTTCTCCCCCCGGATGTTCACCGGTGGGTGAGGTGGTGGTTTCCTCCTGAAGTCGATCACCATCTCCTTCGTCTTACTGGTGGGGGGTTTTACATAATTATTGTATGGCCTTGCCTTACAATATAAAGCGCCTTGGGGCAACTGTTTGTTGTGATTTGGCGCTATATAAAAAAAAAAAATTGAATTGAATTGGTGTTGAGACAAAAGTGGTTGTGCTCACACCAGTCCACAAAGTCTGTGATGACTGACCGGTACTCCAGCTCATTCCCCTCAGACACACGACCCACAATGGCAGAGTCATCAGAGAACTTCTGGAGATGGCAGCTGTCTGTGTTCTAGGTGAAGTCCGAGGTGTAGAGGGTGAAGAGAAAGACGAGAGGACACTGCCCTGGGGGGCCCCGGTGCTGCACCTTACCACCTCAGACTGAATCCGCGCAGCCGCACGTACTGCCGGCAGTCAGTGAGGTAGTCGATGGTCCAGGCGGTGAGATGTCTATCCACACCTACAACCCCTGGCAAAAATTGTGGAATCACCGGCCTCGGAGGATGTTCATTCAGTTGTTTAATTTTGTAGAAAAAAAGCAGATCACAGACATGACACAAAACTAAAGTCATTTCAAATGGCAACTTTCTGGCTTTAAGAAACACTATAAGAAATCAGGAAAAAAAAATTGTGGCAGTCAGTAACGGTTACTTTTTTAGACCAAGCAGAGGGAAAAAATATGGAATCACTCAATTCTGAGGAAAAAATTATGGAATCATGAAAAACAAAAGAACGCTGCAACACATCACTAGTATTTTGTTGCACCACCTCTGGCTTTTATAACAGCTTGCAGTCTCTGAGGCATGGACTTAATGAGTGACAAACAGTACTCTTCATCAATCTGGCTCCACCTTTCTCTGATTGCTGTTGCCAGATCAGCTTTGCAGGTTGGAGCCTTGTCATGGACCATTTTCTTCAACTTCCACCAAAGATTTTCAATTGGATTAAGATCCGGACTATTTGCAGGCCATGACATTGACCCTATGTGTCTTTTTGCAAGGAATGTTTTCACAGTTTTTGCTCTATGGCTAGATGCGTTATTTCATCATCCCCAAACATCCTTTCAATTGATGGGATAAGAAAAGTGTCCAAAATATCAACGTAAACTTGTGCATTTATTGATGATGTAATGACAGCCATCTCCCCAGTGCCTTTACCTGACATGCAGCCCCATATCATCAATGACTGTGGAAATTGACATGTTCTCTTCAGGCAGTCATCTTTATAAATCTCATTGGAACGGCACCAAACAAAAGTTCCAGCATCATCACCTTGCCCAATGCAGATTCGAGATTCATCACTGAATATGACTTTCATCCAGTCATCCACAGTCCACGATTGCTTTTCCTTAGCCCATTGTAACCTTGTTTTTTTCTGTTTAGGTGTTAATGATGGCTTTCGTTTAGCTTTTCTGTATGTAAATCCCATTTCCTTTAGGTGGTTTCTTACAGTTCGGTCACAGACGTTGACTCCAGTTTCCTCCCATTCGTTCCTCATTTGTTTTGTTGTGCATTTTCGATTTTTGAGACATAGTGCTTTAAGTTTTCTGTCTTGACGCTTTGATGTCTTCCTTGGTCTACCAGTATGTTTGCCTGTAACAACCTTCCCATGTTGTTTGTATTTGGTCCAGAGTTTAGACACAGCTGACTGTGAACAACCAACATCTTTTGCAACACTGCGTGATGATTTACCCTCTTTTAAGAGTTTGATAATCCTCTCCTTTGTTTCAATTGACATCTCTCGTGTTGGAGCCATGATTCATGTCAGTCCACTTGGTGCAACAGCTCTCCAAGGTGTGATCACTCCTTTTTAGATGCAGACTAATGAGCAGATCTGATTTGATGCAGGTATTAGTTTTGGGGATGAAAATTTACAGGGTGATTCCATAATTTATTCCTCAGAATTGAGTGATTCCATATTTTTTTCCCTCTGCTTGGTCTAAAAAAGTAACCGTTACTGACTGCCACAATCTTTTTTTCTTGATTTCTTATAGTGTTTCTTAAAGCCAGAAAGTTTCCATTTGAAATGACTTTAGTTTTGTGTCATGTCTGTGATCTGCTTTTTTCCTACAAAATTAAACAACTGAATGAACATCCTCCGAGGCCGGTGATTCCATAATTATTGCCAGGGGTTGTACTAATCTCTTGTACTTCCTGATTTACTCTCATCACATCATCCAGCCTTTTCTCTTGCTTATTTTCTTCATTCATCACCTCTTCAAAATGTTCCCTCCGCCTTCTCAGCACACACTCCTCACTTGTCAGCACATTACCATCTGCATCTTTTACCACCCTAACCTGCTGCACATCCTTTCCAACGCTGTCCCTTTGTCTGGCCAATCGGTACAAGTCCTTTTCTCCTTTCTTACTATTCAACTTCTTCTTGTACAACTCGCAATATGCCTTTTCCTTCGCTTTTGCCACTTCTCTTTTTGCCTTATGCCGCATCTCCTTGTACTCCTGTCTACTTTCTTCATCTCTCCGACTATCCCAAAACTTTTTCACCAACCTCTTTCTCCTTATGCTTTCCTGGACCTCTTCATTCCACCACCAAGTCTCCTTGTCTTCCTTCCACTGTCCAGATGTCATACCCAGTACTGTCCTGTCTGTCTCCCTCACCACATCTGCAGTACTTTTCCAGTTGTCCAATATTGCTTCCCCTCCAACCAGTGCTTCTCTCACCTGCTTGCTAAATTTCACACAACAGTCTTCCTCCTTCAGCTTCCACCATCTGATCCTTTGTTGAGCTCTCACTCTCTTCTTCTTCTTTACCTCTAAAGTCATCCTACAAACAACCATCCTATGCTGTCTAACGACACTCTCTCCTGCCACCACCTTACAGTCTGTGATTTCTTTTAGCTTGCATCTCCTATAAAGAATGTAGTCCACCTGTGTACCTTCCTCCACTCTTATATGTCACCCTGTGCTCCTCCCTTTTCTTAAAGTAGGTATTCACCACAGCCATTTCCATCCTTTTTGCAAAATCAACTCCCATCTGTCCTTCCCCTTTCCTATCCTTGATACCATATCTACCCATTACTTCCTCATCACCTCTGTTCCCTTCACCAACATGCCCATTGAAGTCTGCTCCTATCACCACTCTTTCATGCTTGGGCACCCTCTTCACCACCTCATCTGACACACTCCAGAAATATTCTTTCTCTTTCATCTCACAACCAACCTGTGGGGCATATGCATTGATGATATTCATCGTCACCCCTTCAATTTCCAACTTCACACTCATCACCCTGTCAGACACTCGCTTAACCTCCAACACACTTTTAACATACTTTTCCTTTAAAATGACCCCGACACCATTTCTCTTCCTGTCCTCACCATGGTACAACCACCGATGCTCCAGCTCTTACTTCCCTTCCACTTGGTCTCTTGCGCAAACAATGGTCTACCTTTCTCCTCTCCATCATATCAGCCAGCTCTCTCCCTTTACCAGTCATGCTACCAACATTCAAAGTCCCCACTGTCATTTCCACCCTTCTAGTTTTCTTCTTCTCCCGCTGTTTGTGGAAACATTCTCGTCCTCTTCTTCATCGTCTTCGCCCAGCTATAGCCCAATTTCCACCAGCACCATGTTGGGCAACAGCACCAGTGGCGAACGTTGTTAACCCAGGCCTCGACCGATCCAGAATGGAAATTCGATTCTTAGTCTGCATAGTTGGGTTGGCTTGTTTTATGCCAGATGCCCTTCCTGATGCAACCCTCCTCATTTATCTGGGCTTGGGACCGGCACTCAGAATGTACTGGCTGCACACCCCATGTGGCTGAGTTCATGGCTGCACTGGAATAGGTAATGGTAATGGAGTACCTGCAGGTGGACGTGTGGATGTTTTGTGCATTGCACAGATGGAACAAGCATTAACATATTCAGTAATGTCAGCTAATATTTGTGGCCACCAGAATCGTTATTTAAGCACAAACATGGTTCTCTGGATACCGGGATGACAGGAAAAATAACTATTGTGACCCCAACGAATAACTTCACCCCTCAACGATGCAAGAATGACTAATTTGTCCCTCGGGCATTCTGGAGGATTAGGCGTATCACTCACTACCAACTTTATCTTAGACTTGATGTCCCAAGTTAGAGTTGACACAAAACAGGTTTCTGGAAGGATGGTTTCAGGGCTGGAGACAGCGTCCATAGAGTCCCCCTGATGGGACAGCGCTTCAGGCTTCCCATTTTTCGACCCGGGACGATATGAGAGCACAATATTAAACCGGCTAAAGAATATTGCCCACCGGGCCTGGCGCGCATTAACCCTCTGGGGCCAACACCGTTGCATACGACGGCTAAGACCAAGCTTTACTAAATTATAAATAACTTTTTAATGATATGAGATAGAAACTTACTTTTTTTTGCTGAAAAGTTAACTCCGTGGACGTTCGAGCCAGCCATCGGCAATCTTTGTACTCCTCATAGAAGCTGTGTGATGACGTGCGCAATGTGAGTGTCCAATCGGAATTGGTTCACCGTCACATGGTTTTCCAAAATCCAATCGTAGGGAAGATCATTTTCAGGAGTGATATGTTACAAGTGGGCCCGTTTGAAGAGCCCCCTGGGTGCTCCAATGAGTACATACTATTGGGACCCAAATGTGCCCTGAAAGCAGACGGAGCAGACAGAGAGCCTCTGATGACAATCTCACATGCTCAAACAAAGAGTGTGTAACTATCAGGATTGCTCCACTAGTTTGCATGTGAATGTTACTGGATAACTCTGTTGCTTTTACCATGAAGACAAAAAAACGCATTGACCATTTTGTATATATTGTTCAAAATGTGCATTTGTGTTTATTGTTTGAGCCTTTTTGTTGTACAGTCTTTCACACAAGACCTCAAATTACCTTTATAAAGTGTCAAAACAGTTGTTTATTATAGTTTGCTGTGTGTTTTGATGGATTGAAATGAGGTGGGCTTCATAGATAATTGGCAAAGCTTCTGGGGAAAACCTGGTCTTGTTAGGAGAGACGGCATCCATCCCACTTTGGATGGAGCAGCTCTTATTTCTAGAAATCTGGCCAATTTTCTTAAATCCTCCAAACCGTGACTATCCAGGGTTGGGACCAGGAAGCAGAGTTGATATGGGGCTGCATGTCAGGTAAAGGCACTGGGGAGATGGCTGTCATTACATTGTAGTCTTACACACCTCTCTGCAGCTTCTCTCCCCCTGCCATCCCCTCACTACCCCATCCCCGTAGAGACGGTGCCTGCTCCCAGACCACCAATAACCAGCAAAAATCTATTTAAGCATAAAAATTTAAAAAGAAAAAATAATATAGCGCCTTCAACTGCACCACAGACTAAAACAGTTAAATGTGGTCTATTAAACATTAGGTCTCTCTCTTCTAAGTCCCTGTTAGTAAATGATATAATAATTGATCAACATATTGATTTATTCTGCCTTACAGAAACCTGGTTACAGCAGGATGAATATGTTAGTTTAAATGAGTCAACACCCCGAGTCACACTAACTGCCAGAATGCTCGTAGCACGGGCCGAGGCGGAGGATTAGCAGCAATCTTCCATTCCAGCTTATTAATTAATCAAAAACCCAGACAGAGCTTTAATTCATTTGAAAGCTTGACTCTTAGTCTTGTCCATCCAAATTGGAAGTCCCAAAAAACAGTTTTATTTGTTATTATCTATCGTCCACCTGGTCGTTACTGTGAGTTTCTCTGTGAATTTTCAGACCTTTTGTGTTGTGTGGGCCGCTGAAGAGGAGGTACTGCTGGCCCACCACCACCAGAGGGCGCCCTGCCTGGAGTGCGGGCTCCAGGCACCAGAGGGCGCTGCCGCCTAATGGGAGTAGCCTGGGTGACAGCTGTCACCCATTTGCAACCTTTGCAGGACAGCTGATTATTGTGAGCTAAATTGCTTGGAGAAGTACTCACCTTTCTGCAGTATTGACGTGAGGTGGAGTCAGCTTCTTCCCTCTCTGTGTACTGGGTGCAGCCGCATCCACACCTGTGTGTTTGTTCTCTTGCCAGCAGTACCGGATCCGACGAGCGGAGGCAGTGGCCACCTGGGAATTCGGGACTTGGCGGTTCCAGTATTTCCAGGGTTCGGTGGCAGGGGAAATCTGGGTGGTTCCGGCTCGACTTGGACGGACGTCTCCTACCTTCGAGCCTGCCCACACGACACCAGTGGAATTCGGTGTAAACCCAAATTGTCAATTGTTGTATTGGTTGTGCATTTTCACAACAGTAAAACTTGTTATTTACTTTCTCCATTGTCCGTTCATTGCGCCCCCTGTTGTGGGTCCGTGTTCCAACACTTTCACAACATTTTGTCTGACTTAGTGCTTAGCTCAGATAAGATAATTATAGTGGACGATTTTAACATCCACACAGATGCTGAGAATGACAGCCTCAACACTGCATTTAATCTATTATTAGACTCAATTGGCTTTGCTCAAAATGTAAATGAGTCCACCCACCACTTTAATCATATCTTAGATCTTGTTCTGACTTATGGTATGGAAATTGAAGACTTAACAGTATTCCCTGAAAACTCCCTTCTGTCTAATCATTTCTTAATAACATTTACATTTACTCTGATGGACTACCCAGCAGTGGGGAATAAGTTTCATTACACTAGAAGTCTTTCAGAAAGCGCTGTAACTAGGTTTAAGGATATGATTCCTTCTTTATGTTCTCTAATGCCATATACCAACACAGTGCAGAGTAGCTACCTAAACTCTGTAAGTGAGATAGAGTATCTCGTCAATAGTTTTACATCCTCATTGAAGACAACTTTGGATGCTGTAGCTCCTCTGAAAAAGAGAGCTTTAAATCAGAAGTGCCTGACTCCATGGTATAACTCACAAACTCGCAGCTTAAAGCAGATAACCCGTAAATTGGAGAGGAAATGGCGTCTCACTAATTTAGAAGATCTTCACTCCTGGAAAAAGAGTCTGTTGCTCTATAAAAAAGCCCTCCGTAAAGCTAGGACATCTTACTACTCATCACTAATTGAAGAAAATAAGAACAACCCCAGGTTTCTTTTCAGCACTGTAGCCAGGCTGACAAAGAGTCAGAGCTCTATTGAGCCGAGTATTCCTTTAACTTTAACTAGTAATGACTTCATGACTTTCTTTGCTAACAAAATTTTAACTATTAGAGAAAAAATTATTCATAACCATCCCAAAGACATATCTTTATGTTCGACTGCTTTCAGTAATGCTGGTATTTGGTTAGACTCTTTCTCTCCGATTGTTCTGTCTGAGTTATTTTAATTAGTTACTTCCTCCAAACCATCAACATGTCTATTAGACCCCATTCCTACCAGGCTGCTCAAGGAAGCCCTACCATTAATTAATGCTTCGATCTTAAATATGATCAATCTATCTTTATTAGTTGGCTATGTACCACAGGCTTTTAAGGTGGCAGTAATTAAACCATTACTTAAAAAGCCATCATTTGACCCAGCTATCTTAGCTAATTATAGACCAATCTCCAACCTTCCTTTTTTCTCAAAAATTCTTGAAAGGGTAGTTGTAAAACAGCTAACTGATCGTCTGCAGAGGAATGGTCTATTTGAAAAGTTTCAGTCAGGTTTCAGAATTCATCATAGTACAGTAACAGCATTAGTGAAGGTTACAAATGAACGTCTTATGGCCTCAGACAGTGGACTTATCTCTGTGCTCGTCCTGTTAGACCTTAGTGCAGCTTTTTATACTGTTGACCATAAAATTTTATTACAGAGATTAGAGCATGCCATAGGTATTAAAGGCACTGCGCTGCGGTGGTTTGAATCATATTTATCTAATAGATTACAATTTGTTCATGTAAATGGGGAATCTTCTTCACAGACTAAGGTTAATTATGGAGTTCCACAAGGTTCTGTGCTAGGACCAATTTTATTCACTTTATACATGCTTCCCTTAGGCAGTATTATTAGACGGCATTGCTTAAATTTTCATTGTTACGCAGATGATACCCAGCTTTATCTATCCATGAAGCCAGAGGACACACACCAATTAGTTAAACTGCAGGATTGTCTTACAGACATAAGACATGGATGACCTCTAATTTCCTGCTTTTAAACTCAGATAAAACTGAAGTTATTGTACTTGGCCCCACTAATCTTAGAAACATGGTGTCTAACCAGATCCTTACTCTGGATGGCATTACCCTGACCTCTAGTAATACTGTGAGAAATCTTGGAGTCATTTTTGATCAGGATATGTCATTCAAAGCGCATATTAAACAAATATGTAGGACTGCTTTTTTGCATTTACGCAATATCTCTAAAATTAGAAAGGTCTTGTCTCAGAGTGATGCTGAAAAACTAATTCATGCAGTTGTTTCCTCTAGGCTGGACTATTGTAATTCATTATTATCAGGTTGTCCTAAAAGTTCCCTGAAAAGCCTTCAGTTAATTCAAAATGCTGCAGCTAGAGTACTGACGGGGACTAGAAGGAGAGAGCATATCCCACCCATATTGGCCTCTCTTCATTGGCTTCCTGTTAATTCTAGAATAGAATTTAAAATTCTTCTTCTTACTTATAAGGTTTTGAATAATCAGGTCCCATCTTATCTTAGGGACCTCATAGTACCATATCACCCCAATAGAGCGCTTGGCTCTCAGACTGCAGGCTTACTTGTAGTTCCTAGGGTTTGTAAGAGTAGAATGGGAGGCAGAGCCTTCAGCTTTCAGGCTCCTCTCCTGTGGAACCAGCTCCCAATTCAGATCAGGGAGACAGACACCCTCTCTACTTTTAAGATTAGGCTTAAAACTTTCCTTTTTGCTAAAGCTTATAGTTAGGGCTGGATCAGGTGACCCTGAACCATCCCTTAGTTATGCTGCTTTAGACTTAGACTGCTGGGGGGTTCCCATGATGCACTGTTTCTTTCTCTTTTTGCTCTGTATGCACCACTCTGCATTTAATCATTAGTGATCGATCTCTGCTCCCCTCCACAGCATGTCTTTTTCCTGGTTCTCTCCCTCAGCCCCAACCAGTCCCAGCAGAAGACTGCCCCTCCCTGAGCCTGGTTCTGCTGGAGGTTTCTTAAAAGGGAGTTTTTCCTTCCCACTGTCGCCAAGTGCTTGCTCACAGGGGGTCGTTTTGACCGTTGGGGCTTTTACGTAATTATTGTATGGCCTTGCCTTACAATATAAAGCGCCTCTGGGCAACTGTTTGTTGTGATTTGGCGCTATATAAATAAAATTGATTGATTGATTGATTGTTTTGAATAAATGTGTGTGGAAAATTATTTTCCCCTTTACTTTTTCCTTCCTTATTTTTGATTGTGAACCTTTATTACTCTTATAAAACGCAACAAAAGCATATATATTATGAAAGCACAGGTTGTCCTGAAAAAAAGAGACATAAAACGTGATTGTGGGATGCAGGGAGAGCTGTTAACAGCAATAATAAAATATTTATGCCAGGCGAGTGAACTGTCCAAAAAATGCCCTCGGACCCCAGAGGGTTAAGCCGCTTAGCCGTGCGGAGATACACTAGGTTCTTATGATCAGTCCAGGCTAGGAATGGCACCTGTGCCCCCTCCAACCAATGGTGCCACTCATCCAAGGCCACTTTTACCACCAGCAGCTCGCGGGCTCCAATGTTGTAATTACATTCGGCAGCTGAGAGTTTTTTGGACAGGAAAGCACATGGATGTATTTTATTTTCACAGGCCTTGACCTGAGAGAGAACGGCCCCGACACCAATGTCAGAAGCGTCTTCTTCAACCATGAACTGCCGGGCAGGGTCAAGAAGGAGCAGCATGGGGACCGTAGTGAAATGACGCTTTCGGTTCCGAAAAGCAGCTTCACACTCTGAGGTTCAAACAAAGGACCGGAGTGAGGAGGTGAGGTCATGTAGGGGAGCCGAAATGGAACTAAAGTTGCCAATAAACTTACGGTAAATGTTACCTCTGGACATCCCCCTGGCAACTGGGAACCTCCCAGTCATGGACCACAGCAATTTTTGCTGGATCCTTTTGGATCTCTCCCTCTGAAATCACAAAACCCAAAAAGGACAACGTGGATTGGTGAAATTCACATTTCTCTGCGTTCACTTAAAGGTCGTTATGTAGCAATGTCTCTAACGGCACAGATCTGCTGCGTGTGAGTCTCCATATCTGGCAAGAAAATGAGTATGTCATCCAGATAAACAAAAACACACTTGAGATACTCCCTTAAAACATTGTTCACTAAGTTCTGGAAAACGGCCGGTGCATTTGTTAGACCGAACAGCATTACTGGGTACTCATAGTGGCCGGTTGGGGTACTAAAAGCGGTCTTCCACTCATCACTGGAGCGAACCCTCACCAAATCAATCAATCAATTTTTTTTATATAGCGCCAAATCACAACAAACAGTTTCCCCAAGGCGCTTTATATTGTAAGGCAAGGCCATACAATAATTATGTAAAACCCCAACGGTCAAAACGACCCCCTGTGAGCAAGCGCTTGGCTACAGTGGGAAGGAAAAACTCCCTTTTAACAGGAAGAAACCTCCAGCAGAACCAGGCTCAGGGAGGGGCAGTCTTCTGCTGAGACTGGTTGGGGCTGAGGGAGAGAACCAGGAAAAAGACATGCTGTGAAAACAAACTGATATCCTCAGAATGATTATCTGGAATAGTCATATGCACTGACTGAGTGTGGTACACAATCTGACCCAGATCACTACCATCAAGGACATGTACCACCAGGGGGCGTGAAAGCCGGTACAATTTAAGATGGAGGGACCTGGCGAGAGAGGAAAACATGAGATTAGAGTCAGCTCCAGAATCAACAAACACAAGGCAGAACAGTGTGGTATTATTAGAGTTAAACCCTGCTAACACATTAGCAGAGGTGGAAGTGATTGTGCTCTGACTCACCCGCAATACCGCTCTCGGCTGCACTGGGGCACCCCTGATCAGACAGAGTGTGATTAAATGACCTGATTGTCTACAGTAAAAACAAAGTCCTTCCACACGGCGGTGCTCTCGTTCTTTGTTGGAGAAACGAGCCTGTCCCACTTGCACTGGTTTGTTGGCCGCAGAGGAGGAGATGTGGTCCTCGGGACGGCTGGAGGCAGCCGATTGGTCAAACCAGGAAGCGGCTCGAGGAGGGAGATGGTGGCTGTCTCAGTGTGGTCAGTCTGCGAGGTGGCGATCGGTATGGATCGCCAGCGCGATGACGTCATCAAGGCTTGCCGGCAAATCAACTGCGGAAAAGCACATGCCCTTCCATTCGCTCTTCGTGTCCAGAATCCAAAAGTCAATGGCGTAATCAGCTACCCGGCGATTGCCTTGCTTGAGCTTCAACATTGAACGCTGCCTTGCGCCCAGGAGAGGTGTGCTGGAATACCTGCTGCAAAGAGTTAGTAAAGGCTGCGAGGGAGGAGCAAGATGGCGACTTGCGGCTCCACTCAGCCGTGGCCCATGCTGCTACCTGGGCCAGTCAGGTGAGTGATCACGAATGCTATCTTCGCCTTTTCAGACGGAAACATTGGTGACATTAACTTGAAATGTAACTCACACTGAGTGATGAAGGGCTTAACATCCCCCGACTCTCCGGAGAACCGCTCAGGCCAGGAGAGTTGATTACAAACATCAGAAACAGGTACTGGAGCCAGTAGGGCAGCTGATGGTTCCAGAAGTGATGGGACGGCGGGAACCGTGCTGGTCGTAGCCTGATGCTTCATGGTAGACAGAAGTTACTCCATCTGAGAGCTCACAGAGGCCATGAAGGAGTCCTACCGCTTAGCGAGTTCAGTGATACCAGAGTTCAGGGCGGTCCTCTTGTTGAGCTAGCTGCTGGCTGTGGCGTACCGCCCGCTGGAAAGCGTCCGCGTCCATAGTTGGCCAGATCGATCTATCGATCTAACAGTTAGTGGCGGTAATGCACTGTCTCGGTTTGCAAGCCACCAATTATCAGGTATGACTGGCAACGCAGGGTGGACACAAATGCAGGAAGCAGAAACACAGCTCTGTAGTTTTAAGGCGTTTCTTGAAACATTAGTGGGAGTCAGTACACAGGCAGGCAGTCCAAAATGAGCAACAGTACAAAAAATCAGGGATTGTAAAATGGCTGTGCTGTTTGAACCCCCATGTCAGCTTTTTTTAAGGGATTATTCAACATTAATTCTCTTTTTAAAGGTTCCTTACAGAGATTGACAGTTTCATGACACTTTAGAGACTCTTTAAACTCAATACTGATTATATATTGTTCAAATTCAGCCAGACGTCCATCTACGTCGGGGTCCTTTATAATACTCTGCATTTATGGTTGATCAAACAAATGTGATCAGATCTGTGATAACAGTGCAATAAATCAGCTGAGCCACACACACACACACACACACACACACACACACACACACACACACACACACACACAGATTCTCTCAAAGTAAAAAATGTTTTACTTTTATTGAAAGCTCACTTGAAAGGAACACAGAGCAAAAGATGGAAAAAACATTTCACTCACCCAGTGTAAAGATTTCCAAATAAAAGGTCCACAACAAAAAAAAGCTCCCACATGGATTGTGATTGCCATGGATTGCCAGCCAAGGAAAGGGTACACCCACCCTCCCTCAGATCGACAGCCAGACATCATTTTTAAGTTCCACTAGTCCTCAGGTACAGATGGCCACCCAGAGAATAATGTCAAGGTCCACTTGTCCTCAGGTTCTGATCGCGCACGCATAATGTCCAATCACAGCTCCGCCTTCAGATGAAATTTGGTAACGATAGAGAGTCCATTATGTTGTTCTTGTTCCGCTAATAAAATAAAAGATCTGTGCCAAAGTTTATTGTAATGGGACATTGTTTAGGGTCCCCCACAAAGCAACAATTTTCCCCATACAAGCAATGTAGTAATCCAGTAATTCCAGTGATGTTCTCCTCTGGGTGACCAATCAACCACCACTTTTTGTGATTAGAAGCCATCACATGTTACTGTAAAAGAAAAATAATGGCATCAGAGTCTTCTCCCATTAGGGTGACGTTGTCTTGCCAGTGGAGGGAGAGAAACGTGTCACTCTGGGGGACCTCTAAATCTTATCTGATTGAGTTCATATTACATTTTTTAGAGATTGTGGTGGGTAAATAGACCTGAAAATCCACCAGGATGCATCTGAGATCTCAATTTTTTCTGGGGGAGAACATCAGACCACAGGCCAGGGGCTTCAGGCCTTTGGCCCTTGCCAAAATTTTCAGTTTCTTTTTTCCATGACGCACTATCATCACTGTTTGTAAAACTTCGTAAAAACCTTGTAACTGTTAGAATGGCCCAAACAGAGGGTCACCCCTTTGAGTCTGGTCTGCTTGAGGTTTCTTCCTCAAATCATTAGAGGGAGTTTTTTCTTACCACTGTCGCCTGTGTTCTTGCTCTGGGGGTTGGTAAGGTTAGACCTTTCTCCTGTGAAACACCTTGAGGCATCTTTGTTGTGATTTGGTGCTATATAAATGAAATAAATTGAAATGGAACATTCTTCCCCCACCCTATTTTCCATCAAATCATGTGACCATTCAAAATGGCGGCGCCCTCATTCAATGTGGCGGTGCCCATCAGTTTCTAGGGGTCTTCATGGTGGATGCGGTGGATACCCTAGGAGGATTTTTTTGTCATCACTTTGGGCGTCAGCACCTTCAGGCTCACCCGATGTTCGGTATAACCACGATAAGCTTGATGGTTGTGTAATTGTTTATGTTGACAGTGTCAGATCCCGTTATTCTTTTAGACACACGGCACACGCTCACCCTCCGATGAGTGTGTTTGTGTACTAAAACCAGTTCTCCGTCTCTGGGGTCCGACCTTCGTGTCTCCACGGGTATTACCCGGCAGGGCTGCACAAAGGCTGTTCAAGCTGGTGGCGAGGAGATTCGTCTAGCCGCTCACTGCCTCCATCCGGACGTCCACCCCGCTGACGCTGATCTCGCACCCCGGTCAAATAGCCTTCTCTGGAACCAGGATGCGAGCCGGCCACGCCCGTTAACAGCAGCTCTCCTCTTATGGATCAGGGCTCTTGGAATGTTGCTAGATTTTGAATTTAGTGACTCGTACAGCGAGTCCCCAGGATGCGTTAATTTCATTAAAAACCAGACTAACCTTTTAGAGCACTTTTTGATGTTGTACACCCAATAAACTTTAACTTTTACACCTTAAGAAGCATCAATAAATCCAATGTCCGAGCCTTAACACTTTAACTGCATGCTTGGAAATTTATTGCAGGTTTTGCAAGTGCCGACAACATAATCAAAATAGGTTATATGATGATAATTTCACAACAGTAATTCAAGTATAATTAGAATAATAATTGGCAGAGATTTTTGTTTTGATTCAATAATACTATCTGATCTTAGTTTGACTGGACTGGATTGATTTCTTAACAATTTTTCTAGGAGTGAGGGAAGGAGGTTTTTGAGGTTAAAGTCCCCAGCTCGATGAACTTGATTTCCTCTTCATCAGCTATTAGTCGTTAGCTGACCACGATCCTTGTGTGATGTTGTAATCCTTCCGGAAATTAATCCACATAAGAGTTTATTCCTTCTTCAATCAACCAAAAGTTGATCTAATCCATTCTGGTATGATGTGATGTTCCTTGAGAGAGAAAACGTTGAAACTTCCCCACTCAGACTTAAGGCCAGTGATTATTCTCCAATGCTCTGCTACTCCGTGACTGGACGGCCTGAGTGGGAGTTGAAAACTCTCTCAAATGATCTCTTATGGCTCCAATCCTCTCACTCCACGATTCCAATTTCTGCTCACAAGATGGTCAAGTCTTGTGATCTCCTCGTAGCAGGGGAGAAGTGACAACAGCACCTCTCCCTGGAAGAATAACCCCGTTTCTGTTGTGAAAGTGTCGTGACATGGACCCACAACAGGGGGCGTTAATGAACGGACAATGGATAAGCCAAAAGTAACAATTTAATGTTGTGAATCGCACAACGACGTACAGACAATAACAATATGGTGGACTGTCAATCATACACCAGGTGACGTGTGGGCAGGCTCGACGATAGAAGACGCCTGGCGAGAGAAGAGCCGGATCCCCACACAGCTTCCACCACCAACGGAGCTGAAGAACACCGGAGCCGCCAAGCCCTGCGCCCCAGGTGGCCGCTGTCTTCAGCAGTCAGACCCGGTACTGCTGGCAGAAAACAGAGACAGTCCTGATGAGTGTGAGTTCGCACACTCAGTAATCCCACAGTCAGTGTTTAGTTAGGAGGGAGCACCTCCAATCACACACTCGTGCAGCTCCTGTTTCACCACTTATCTGGTTTGGGGTGTGAGGCGAAGCCGTCGCAGATCACACCAAACGCCAATCCCACAGATAAGGACACACCAGGAAAACGGCTGCAAAAAAGTTCAGATTAATACTCAATGTTTTGAGTCAGCAGAGAAAGTTACCTGAATGGTAGCTGATTTCTCGGGGAGGAGGTGGAGTTGCAGTCCGGCCTTTATGGTGATGGTGATGAGATGAATGAGTGACAGCTGGTGCTGAGGATGAGTGACAGCTGTCACTCCCAGTGGCTCCGGCGCCCTCTCGTGCTTGAAGCCCGCACTCCAAGCAGGGCGCCATCTGGTGGTGGTGGGCCAGCAGTACCTCCTCTTCAGCGGCCCACACAACAGTTTCCTGGTGTTTCACAGTTTATATATGAGCTGGACTCTTGGGGCGCTGGTGACTCAAAACCTCCTCCCTTCTCCTTCCCTTACTGGAAGCCATGCGGCCCTTTGCCAGTAACTTATTTCTCAAGTTCCTCTTTTCTGTTAACACTTCAGCTTTTCTGAGAATTCGTTTTTCTAAATCATGTCTTTAGAATCACATCAATCATATTCAATCATTTCATTACAACTCTCTTTCACATAAAAACAATTCATATGATCATATACAAACATTTTCATTCCTTATTATTCATTTTCATATTTTAATCATTTGATCAGTTGGTTATCATCAGCTTTTCTGGCCTTGTTGCAACATCACTTCACTTCCTTTTTCTCTCTGACTGCACTCTTTATGAAAAACAACTTCTTCACTTCCTTTTTTCTCTAACTCTGCACTCTTTATGAAAAACAACTCATATAATCATTCATTTCACTTATTTGTAACATACTTTTTCTAATCAACTCTTAATTTTTAACACATTAATACTTCATTTAATCATACTTGTCATTTTTAGAATCATTCTTAGACATATTCCATCGTCTTCACCACTGAGTTCATTCCATGGGCCTCCCCATTTGTAATGGAAAAGTCCGGTATGACCTCACTTACTCCGGGAAAGTACCAAACACTGTCCAGTTTAATCCAACAGTATGTATATTAATCCCATGGCACGTACTATATTCCAAAATGAAAACAAGCTGAAAGCAAGCTTAAAGTCATCTTTCCTGACAACAGTTTTTCAGACAAACTGAGTAAAGTCATGTTGTTGTAATTATGAAGTTATCAATGTGTTTTTCAGGAAACAGACTACATCATGTCATACTTTGATAACGGTGAGGACTTTGGCGGCGACAGTGACGACAACATGGACGAGGCTGTTTACTGACGCATTTGGCAGGTTTGTGTTCTTCAATGCTAAAAACAAACCTGTGACTTTGAAACAACTTTCAGATGTTTTTTATGTTATTCCTGTATTTTTAAAAAAAATTGTAAATAAAGGTCAGCTGGGAAACATGAAAAATTAGATTTGTACCACTGTGTGTCTGTTAATTAGGATGAATACCAGTAGTAAAGATAAAGATCAGCTTTATTTATCCTGGAGGAAATTATTTTTTCCAGAATAAGAAACACTAAACAGGGGTTTGTTGCGTAAAAGCACAACTAGCGTGTTGTCCGTGGGGATCCACGGGCTCTAGATTGGGCTGTGTTCATAAAATAGGTAGCTGACATTTTTCAAGGATGATAATAAATTCAGAAAAGTTTCTATAATGAGTTGGAATCGTGTGCGAGTCCAGAATGTTTTTAAAACATTTGACCTCAACAGTTTTTAGAAGAACTCAACCTTTTTATTTGCTGTTAATTACACATTTTTTATGTTAATTTACTGTCTTAATGTATTTATAAATTGTTTAGGTTCTTATTATCATACATACACTGTTATTATTATTTTAATTTTACTTCTATTTTGTCATTTAATTTTTAAATGGACCACAATGGAAATAAGTGTTTTCACTTTCTTTTGCCATCCCTCTTTTTTACTTACATTGCAGTTACTAAATAAAATCACACACTCACACTTTGATTTGATTTTGATTTATTTTATTCATTTAAATCAGCAAACTCATGCAGTAACAGAAAATAAATGAATGAATCGATAAAATCAAACAAAAAAAGGAAAATATATAAAATACTGAATAGACTGGAAAAAAAACATATAGCTGAGTGCAAAAGTTCAAGGCTGAAGCTATGTAGCTTCTTTAGGATTTTAGGAAGCTGCAACACTCCAAGAAGAGGGGTCACCCACATATTAACACCCGCTGTGTTGGCAGCTCAGAGAAAACGCAGCAGTTCATCAGCCAGTTGTAAGAAGCCCTCACTGAAGATACATCAAAAGGTGAGTAGGGATGGGTATTGATAAGATTTTATCGATGTGATTCCTTATCGATTCCCTTATCAATACCTCGTGAATTTTGTACTAAAAGTAGGCTTTGCAGGTTTTCTGTGTATTTCATTGAGTCTTAAAGTAAATAAATATGAAATTGGTCACTGTATCCTTGATCTCTGGACATAAATAAAAATAAAACGGTGTTTCACTTTGAAGTTATTAATTCCAACTGGATTCTATCGTTCTAACTTGACTCGTCAGAGAGCCGCGCAGCGTTTGGAGCTGTGTGAACAGAACGGAGGACGATTCTCGTTTCTTTCTACCAACAAGACAGGAGTCCCAGTTAGTAACTTTAATCCACACAAACGTGACTCACAATTCACAAAAAAAGCTGAAACCCAAAATTACCCCCCAACACCACCTGCATGAAAATGTTTGAATTCTAGAAGCTCTGAAATGTAATCTGGGACTATTCCAGACAATAAACTGCAGTGAGTGCAGCATCCATTTAGTGAGAGAGAAAAAAAAACAACTTTCCTTATTCAAATTCATTCCAGTAGTATTCTGCTCTTACTAGGATGCAGCAGTTTTCTAGTTTGGCAGAAAGTTCTGGAGAAAATCACTGAAGAAATTAACAAACTGAAAATATGGTTTGACTGAAACAAACTGTCATTAAACTTAAATAAGACAGAGATGAAGTGGAGGTGTGAGAGTCACTAGGTGTTCACAGGAAACACTTATTTCTGTATGTATGTATTTATTTATTTATTTATGTATGTTCATTGTTAGTTGGTTTTATATTTTCTGTTGTGTTTCTATTCAGGTTCTTTTTGTCTCTTTCTCTAAAATTGTATATAATAATCATTAGATTATTAATATATAAACAAAAATAAATTTAAAAATATTACAATTTGTAATACATTTGACTCTTTTACGACAACAAACACTTATTATACAGAAAACAAATGCACCCGAACGTGATGACAGCTGCAACTGCTTAATGCTAACTTTAACATTGAAAATGCCATAGACATGCTAACACGTTAGCATTGTTCCCCTTTTTAAGTTCTAAAATACATCTGTCAACTGTTTCAGAAGACCATAACAGGTCGGTTTAACATAAAAAAGGTAAATAATACTCACAGACGTATGCTCTTTAGGGTTTTAGCGGGGGAAAATTAAGATAAAGCGAAAGTGGTCCCACCTCCAAGATGCTGTGTACAACTCAGCCATCAACGCCTATGTGAAAAAGGAGCACAAAAACGCAGACTGGTATGAGGCCCACTGGGAGGAAATGGAGCCTGTGACTGAGGCCAAGAGGAGAGCCCTACTAACCTACAAGGCAGTGCTGAACTCTGCACCAGTATACAGACAGCTGCCCACACTGGGGATGCAAGAGGCATGTATGAGGGCATCAAGAAGACAACAGGCCCATCCGCCTCCAAGTCTGCCCCACTCAAGTCAAAGACAGGTGAAGACATCACAGACCAGTGGAAGCAGCTTCAGCGCTGGGTTGAGTACTATCTCGAGCTGTACGCATCCCAGAACATTGTCACAGTCACAGCCCTCGAGGACATCACAGATCTGCCGGTCATGGAAGAGCTAGGCATGCCACCAACCATGGAAGAGCTTGGAAATGCCATTGACTGCCTTGGTAGTGGGAAGGCCCCAGGGATTGACGACATCTCATCAGAAGTCTTAAAGAGTGGGAAATCTGTGCTGCTAAAACACTTGCACAGTCTTTTCTGCCTCTGCTGTTCTGTTATTTTTATGTTCTTTTTTATGTGTTGTTTTAAAATTGTATTCTATATGTGTTTTATTTTTGTGAATTTGTGTTTTTAATGTTAAGCACTTTGGACACCAGTCGGTGCTGTAAAGTGCTTTATAAATAAATGTTGATTGATTGATTGATTGATTGATTGATTGATCTGCTGGGAACAGGGACACATTCCCCAGGACATGCGAGATGCAAGCATTGTCACCTTGTATAAGAACAAAGGAGACAGAAGTGGCCGCAGTAATTATAGAGGCATCTCCCTGTTGGGAAGGCCTTCGCCTGTGTTGCCTTAGTGCATCTACAGACCTTGGCGTTGTGTGTTTACCCAGAGTTCCAGTGCGGCTTTCGACCCGGGAGGTCTACCTTGGGCATGATCTTTTCAATACGCCAGCTGCAGGAGAAGTGTCAAGAACAGCAAATGCCACTCTACATCGTCTTCATCAATCTGACCAAGTCGAAAGCCTTGGTCAGTCAAAGTGGACTCTTCAGTCCATTTGTGGAAACTTATTACAGAGAAAACATACAAGATAGAAAATACAAATAAATGAAATTAAGACTTGAGCCATATTTTGTTCCAGTATAAGACTCAAATACTACTGTGTTTTAAACCAAGAAAAACTGACCAAAGTGCTCTCAGAAGGCACCAAATTGCAGCATTTTTAAAACATGTCCCAGGGGTACATGCCCCAGACTTCCCTAGGAGACCTCATGCCTACGGCGCTCGGGCATCCACTCACAGAAAATATTCAGTTAAAAATCTTCAGTTGCTTGCACCCATGGATCAGTGTCTGCCTCATCCACCTTAACGAACCCTAGAATCGAAGGTCACATGATGTAATCTAAAATAGTGTTGGGGAACAACTGATTTGGTCACAGCAAAAAGCAAACAAAAGATTACGTGGCAGAATGTCACTTCTGGTTTGCTTCTGCATCAGATCGGTCGCCTGAGTTGCTAAGCACGTTGCTAAAACCTCACAGATTGAGTGCCCGGATCTGCGAACAAGTCAATAGACAGAAAACGATTGGCTGATTTCTGGTCTGATATTTTCCCATATCAGACGTTACCATGACAATCACTCTGTACCGCATATCACATTTGTGACTGCTGTTCTGATTTTGACTATTGCGTGTGTCTTTGAAGCCTCGAATTAAAGCCTGTTATTTTAATCTGCCAATTTCATGACTATATTTCCACAAACAGCCTCAGACACTTTGACTTAAAATCATTTTTTCCTCCACAATTATCACACAAACTGGCCTCTGAGCATCACTACACCTGTTAAAGAGCCAATCAACCAACCAACCAGGTACTGAATAGGTTTTTCTGACAAACAAATTGTACCTAGAATAGGTCATCTGTGTTCTATAGCTGTATCAGTGTATCACACTACATTCATCCAAGGCAAATTTTAAGAGTTTTTGGGTAAGTTTTACTATGCTAAATATTAGTAGGAAAGCTTTGAATATACACATCATTTTTATTATTCATAGACCAAAAATACATCTTATAATTGTGTACAGTGATCCCTCGCTATAACGCGGTTCACTTTTCATGGCCTCGCAGTTTCGCAGATTTTTTTAGTGCAATTTTGCATGCTATTTTTTTATAGCGCATTGTGTTCTGCGTCCTCATTAGGCAGGCTGGTCGCGGCACCGCGATTGGCTCAGGGAGAACACACGCATTGTGTTCTGCATCCTGATTGGCTGTAGACCATTGTCAATCAGTCTCCTCCTTCCTGTGTCTTTTTTTTTTTTTTTTTACCACGTCTCCTGTACAGTACAGAATGCAGTCAGCTTGCCAAACTTACAAAAATCTTCGATTTCTAGCAGTGTGAATATGAAGTGCTGTATGTTTGCAAGTTTTCTCTCCCAACAAAACCCACAATGTCGACGAAACGTTCTGCACCGTCAAAGGCACCTGCGGTCACACCCAAAAGGCAGAGGAAGATGCTGACCATCGCTGAAAAAGTTGCACTTCTAGACATGCTAAAGGAAGGTAGAAGTTACGCGGCTGTAGGGCGCCATTACGGAATAAATGAATCTTCGGTTTGTTACATAAAGAAGGAGGAAAATAACATAAGGAGGACAGCAGCAATAAGTTTTAACAAGGATGCAAAAAGGTTGTAACTGTCCGCAACAAGAGCATCGTAAGGATGGAGTCTGCTTTAGCTTTGTGGATCAGTGACTGCAGGAAAAAGAACATTATGCTGGATACCAACATTTTCCGCACAAAAGCTAAAAAGCTTTATGAAACTTTTGCTGACAACGATGACGTCCATGACAGAGAGGAGCAGGATGATGCTGAGCCCAGGCCATCGACGAGTGCTTTTCACACAGAACCAAGCCCATTTAATCCCAGCAAGGGCTGGTTTGACAAATTTCAGAAACGCTTTGGACTTAAAAGTATTTCTCTGCATGGAGAGGCCGCCTCTGCGGATACCGCTGCAGCAGAGGCATATGCACGCAACAAATTTAAAGCGATCATTGAGGAAGGGGGATATAAGTTTTTCATATGGATGAGACGTGCTTATTTTGGAAACAAATGCCCTCTCGCAACTTTGTAATGCAGGACGAAGCCAAAGCCCCAGGATTTAAGGCCCAAAAAGATTGCATGACTCTGGTTATGTGTGGAAATGCCGTGGGCTTTATGATAAAACCAGGGCTTATTTATAGGTCAAAAAAATCCAAGAGCCCTAAAAAACAAAAATAAGAATGCGTTGCCCGTTTACTGGATGCACAACGCAAAGGCTTGGATGACAAAATCGCTCAATCTGGATTGGTTCAAACAGGGTTTGATCCTGGGGGTCAAGTGTTATTTGAGAGGAAAAGGACTAGACTTTAAAGTGCTTCTGCTAGGCCATGCTGATGATTTGTCGTATGATGGTGTGCAAATCGAATTTCTGCTGCCAAACACGACATCGCTCATTCAGCCCATGGACCAAGGCATCATCTGCACTTTCAAGGCTCTCTATGCGTGCAACACCCTGCAACATCTTGTTGAGGCTATGGACTCGGATCAAGATTTCTCACTAAAGGCCTACTGGCATGAATACACCATTGCATCATGTCTCCAAAATATTCAGAGGGCCATTCAGGAGATGAAAAAAAAATGAAAAAACTGTGGCCAGAGGCAGTGCACAACTCTACCGGATGCTCTCCTGTTGAGATCCATCACTCTGCGGTAGATGCAGCTGTGAATCTGGCTAAACAGCTCGGGGGAGATGGCTTTAATGATATGACTCCTGATGACATTAATGCCCTGATTGATACCCACTCACAACCGCTGACTGATGAAGATCTGGCAGAGATGACAAAGCCACCAAGAGAGGATGAGGGAGAAGAGGATGCAAGTGTTGATAAAGACGAGGACGATGGACTAACACTTGATTGCTTGGCAACCATGGTGAGAATGGCCAATGAACTTCAGCGAGCGGCGCAAGAATGGGACCCTTTGATGTTTCGTTCATTACAGTTCTCAAACATAATCGAAGGTGACGTCTGTCTATAAGAATCTTCTCACCCAGAAGAAAAAAGAGCACCAACAACTACCCATAACTATGTTCTTCACTCGGAAAAAAACACCTGCGCCTTCAGTGGAAAAAGACGCGACATTGGAGCGGCGCCAGGACGAAGGGGCGCGGTCAGAGGAACTCTGACATACTGGTGAGTCACTATTAATAATTTCTTATGTGTCAGGTTGATCGTTAAAATTAAATTCGTTAGTTCTAAAAGCCATCATAATTATTTATAGGAAAATGTGATTTTTTTGCTACTAAGGTTTGAACTTTGAGTGTTTACACACGAGAGAAAAGTGAGAAAATGTTAATGCCTGTTTGAGAAAAGTGTATAAAGTGTATAGTGAGGGGTTTTACAGCCTTAAAACATCTATAATAATTGTAAAAAATAACACTGACTACTTTGTGGATTTTGCTTATTGTGGGTTATTTTTAGAACGTAACTCCCGCGATAAATGAGGGACCACTGTATATGCACATGGCTTTGCATCCTTATAACGTATCACATATGGCAACATCACTCCACATTTTGTGAAAAATGGCCATTTCTTTTAATTTTCCAAGTAAAATGGGTAGTTAAACATGATTTGATTCAATTTTGAAGGCTGTATTCACAGGCCTTTTCAGTTTTCAGAAATGTTTGAAATTCGACCATAATTTGACACGCCCTAGTGTGTTGTAATGGATTGATGAGTTGTGCTGCGCTGAACACAACAGCAGCAGGACGTCTCAGCTGAGCTGCTGATTTATTGCAGCTGGAACAGCACAGATCCATGTAACTTTCAACACTAATATTTGGGAATTTGTGGGTGTCAGAGTAACTTTAATACTTTGCTGACATAATTTAATGTTAATTAATTTTACTGGCTTGATATCCAGGTCAGAACGACATTTTAACACGTATTTTGCGAGTGTGTGTTCACTCACGTATCCCCATTGAAAATGCATTAACATCTGGGCACTTAGTCAATATTTTGCTCAGTTAGGAGGCTTCATGTCCATGAAGGGACATTTGCGTTTAGTTAATAATGAGGACATTGTCTTCTTGATTTCTAATAGACCTCTTATATCTATCTATCTATCTATCTATCTATCTATCTATCTATCTATCTATCTATCTATCTATCTATCTATCTATATAGATAGATAATGAGGACTGTAATTTGTGTCAAACTCAGATGTGTTGCTTTGCTGCTGGATGTAAGAGGTAAAATAAGGTGCAGGTGGTCCACGTGTTTCTGAACTCGACAGAATCCTCACTGTTGCATGAAATTGATCACAAAGTCAAATGAAGCCTGATGCTGCATGAAATCTGAAGGGAAATATTTTAATTAGACAGTTCAAATGATGAAATAAAATGTCAAAATAATAAATATACAACTCTTTAGTCTGCTTAACATTTATTCAATCACACAGAATTTGTCAGTTGCCATGGTGAGCCAAAAACAAAGGGAAGGTGGGCTGGACGTGGCCCACGGGCCCACGTTGGGCAGCACTGGTTGAGCTTCAGCTAAATTCCTACTTAATCCTTTTGCAGACTGTTGAACTTTAAATGAACGGAGTCTGTGGTTACATTATTTGTTATATCATCAGCTCCGGCACTCAAACACCAGCTGACATCAGCGTGGTTTCAAATTAAAAGTCCTTCTCATTTGGGAATGAATGACTGAAAGACAAAAAGCTAAATTCCAGCAGCTTTGTGACGGTCAGTTCGGTCTTTCTGTCCAGCTGTGAGTTAATGCACCAGTTATTTTTAGTTTTGAAAAATGAAGTTTTGTTCAAAGCACACATCCAGATGTTTTCAGATTAACAGAGATGTTTTATGAAAGTAAAGCTGCGTTTACACATAAGCAAGACGCGTTATGAATGTCATATTTGTGTCATTCTTGGCACATTCCTGACATTCTTAATGTGGCTTAACACATCTGAATAGGTTTCTTAATAGTGCGTGTTGGTGCGTGATATTTGTGATTTTCATGGAGCATGTTTTTGGCTGTCAAAAAATCTTCCACGAATGTCACACACCACCCTCATTTCACCTCATGTCGTGGAGGTCGCAACTGAGCGTATTGATCCTTAATAGAGCGTGACATTGTTCTTCTCTGACGTGCGCACAATTAAACCCTGCTGCACTGCATTCGCCCTATTGACATATCCAATAATCCCTTGCGCACCAGAGAGTCGCTGCAGTCAAAACAACATAGAGAATCCACATGATGACAATTGTAAATTAATATTATACTACAAAAATGTATTTTTTTATGCTTTTCATCATGTTAATAAGAGACTGCTGCATGATACCCTGAAAACTTGCTAAAACAGTTATAACAAATAATCCGTGTCTGTTACGTTTAATCTGCGTGGAATTTAATAAACGCAAACTGATTTTCAGACATATTATATATATTAGTCTGGAACAAAGAGGACAAACAGTGTTGTAAAGAACAATAATCAAGACGTTAAAGAGGAAACGTCACACTTTCCCCCAGAACGACATGATCAGGAAGCGATTGTAGCTCACAGCAGCTCCCACTGAAAATAACAGAGAGACAGACTGTGATTCTCACATGTTTACATAAAATAAACACAATAACAATGTCTATAAACCCAGAGAATATATTCACTTGTCCATTTGAGAGTTTTAGGCACAATATAAAAATAGTTTTATGTTGCGATGTTAATGGTGTTGTCTGTGTGCAGCGGTTAAAGTGCAGCGTGATCAGAGCATCTCAATGCAGTTCTCAATGTTACTGAGATCTCACAACGTGGCGACCTCTTCGAAGTTTTGCGGGATTTGAAACCTTCCTGCTGCAGTATGCTGAAGGAGAACAGTGACGCAAGTCAGCTAGAAGTCTTGTTCCAGTGCTCCTCAGCGCACTCTTGCAGGTGTTCCACCTGCTAGATGTGTCTGATGTTTGGGAAAACGAGCGAGACGACAGCCGTGTGAAGCCACACATCTGGCTCTCTCCGTCTCCTCCTCCTCCTCTCTGCGCCACTCCATGGCACAGAGCCCAACGAAGCATGCGGTCACAAGATTCTTCTGCTGTGGCTTTTGAGGAAAAACTGGAGCAATCTGAATTGTTCAGCAGCTGACAGTTGGATGAATATGGGTGTGTATGGAGACAATTCGCCTCGTTCACAACGTGACAGAACTTAACGATGCACTCTTACGATAGCGCGCAACACCGCAGAACATTATTCTTGACCGTGCGTAATGGTTCCTGATAATTCTCCAGCAACACGTGTCATTAATCGTAACGTGTGGTAACAGGTTGCAGCAGTTCCTGAGGACACCTGATGCCTCTGCCTCAAATTATCACATTTGTGATCAGCGGCCAAGAATGTGTACTTCGTGGCATTCGTGATGTGCCGCCGTTATGTGTAAACGCAGCATAGCCCTTGTTATGAATTAATGAATGTAATTAATTTTTATGAATTAAAAACCACCAAGCTGTTGAACGAAAATACCAGGCTGAATAAACAGGTCCAAACTGTCAGTTTCACAGACATTTTTGATGGACTGATGCAGATTTCAAACAATTAGGGCCCCTTCACAAATAGTACGAATTTGGTAAAATTGTGCATTAACCGCATGAAGCAGGAATCGTGTGCAATATATGTAAAATTGTAGCTGCCTCTAACGCCTTGTACACTTGTTGCTACAACTATCTGTGCACACCAGTGCCTGAGAGACAAAGAAAGAGTGTGCGCTGTGCAGGCCCATTGAACCCTCTCATGGCAGGTGTCAGCCAAATTCCAGGTGACACACACAAACATCTAACACCGCTCACATGGCACTTAGACAGTGTGTGGCCATTCACACTGTTAACACGACAACAGATTGCAGACGATCGCTGTCGTACTTGTAGTAAAATTTGTCTAAGTGCCCCACGAGTGTGGCTTTGGTGTGTGCGCTGAACTGACAGGAGGTGTGGCTATGACAGAAGCGGCCGTGGAGATCTGTCATTCTGGACATCCCAGCTGGACAGTACTGTGTTTGGATGGACATGGACTAACAACTGACCACTGTGAGGCACGTGTGCCTGTTTGCGGTGATCAAGTGGACATAAATAAAAACATATATCACTGTGGTGACGGGCTGCAGCAAGCGAGCGTGTGTGCGCACGGTGAGCACATGGACAGGCTGCCCCAAGGCTGAAACAGACCGTCAGATCATAACACACAGCCGGTCATCTGACTGTCACGTCACCCACATGAGCTCTGTTCCACATGATGCGGTGTCCGGCGGCACGTTGTCCACAAGACACACGTGTTGGCAAGACATGTGCCAACAGATGTGGATGTGAATGAAATGAGTTAACTGCTTCTCTTTCATGTCATTTCATGGCTGTACGTCGATAACCATGGGTCATCTACAGAGGAGCAGATCAATCAATCAATCAATCAATTTTTTTATATAGCGCCAAATCACAACAAACAGTTGCCCCAAGGTGCTTTATATTGTAAGGCAAGGCCATACAATAATTATGTAAAACCCCAACGGTCAAAACGACCCCCTGTGAGCAAGCACTTGGCTACAGTGGACGTGGTTACATGTCGTGCAGCTGGTGGCACTGTGTTCCCACGTGCACGGTCCGTCGCACCAGCATCGTGCACGCGGCACGCTTGCCCGTCGGCGCAATATTTTGTGGTGCACACATACCAGGTGCTCCAATGGGTGTCGCCCTTGAGTTGTACATATTTGCACTATGTGTGAAGGGGCCTGAAGAGAGGAACCTGTAGGAACCAGATGTGATAGAATCCAGTGGAACTGAGCTGACAAATAAATCAGACATCAAGAAAATGATCGAGAAAACACTCCACTGATTATAACGGATGTACACGAAGTCCACGTGGTGGCGGCAGTGTGTCACCTCCACCTACCAATAAAATGCTTTTTAACAACCCAAAACCTTGTGATCATGAATTCTGTATCTTATACCTTTATACTTTTATTTGACTCTTAAATAAAAAAGATGAGAAGGAGAAAATATTTAAAAGATATATCACGAGTCATCACTGTGAACCAATTAGCAGCCGTGTTCAGCTGCAGAACCTCTGTTGACCTTTGAACCTGATCTCGAGTCCACATTCAGGTGAGATCAGAGTCTCCTTGTGTCCTGACCCAGTCTGTTGGTTTAGACTCTGCAGGTCTGGATCCATCCTCAGCTCAGTGTGTGTGTGTGTGTCAGTGTGTGTATCAGTGTCCTGTTACCAGTCCTTTGGTTTTCCACCTTCCCTGATGACCTTCATAAAATCAGTAAGTAAATCAGGGTGAATCAGGAAGAAGACGAGACTCTTAAAATCAGTGAATGTGAAGCTATAGGAAATAAATGAGTCTTTGTGTTTTTTTGTTGTTTTTTGTTTTTTCAGCACATCCCTGTCTTTGACCTCTGACCTGCATCATCAAACTGTCCATCTTCATCTCCTGTTCACCTTTTCATCAAACCTGTGGAGCAGTCAAATATGACAGCTGTCAGTCAACTCAAAATCACCAGAGATCAAACTGTTTTTCTTAATGTTCTGCTAAGACTGGATGAGATTCAGAACAATCAGGTGAAGAGTAGAGTAACAGGAGAAAACAAGAGCAATTGGACAATTATGACGTCCACCAAAAAGCCTCCAGAATTCAGTGGAGTCTTCTCTGCCCTAATGTCTATCTGTGACACAAATTTGGTGAGAATCCGTGAAGTAGTTTTGAAGTAGTCCTTCAGCGCCTATATAAAGTGAAACTTGATCCAGAATCTGAATCTGGATCACCTCCTCCAAAATTGAATGGAATCGTCCATGGCCAAATGCAGTTCTGCTCAAACGTTTACATACCCTGGCAGGATTTTTGTTTTGTTTTTGTTTTTTTGGCCATTTTTCAGAGAATCTGAATGATAACACACAAACATTTTTTTTTGCTCCTGGTTAGTGGTCAGGTGGAGCCATTTATTGTCAACCTGCTGTGTTTCCTCTTTTTAAGTCATAATGACAACAGTAACGACCCAACTGACCCTGATCAAAAGTTTCCACCCCCCTGTTCTTCATACCGTGCTGACCTCAGTGACAGCTCGGAGTCTTTACTGGTGGTTGTGGTGGAGGCTCTCTGATGGTGAAGCTGCCACTGAACATCTCTTATGAATTATGAAGAAATACAAACAGTTTGACACTCTGCAGTAAATCTGTGTGCAGTTATCCTTCTTCATGATGAAGTGGTACAGGGGAGGATTTCCTGAAAAAGAAGACCCGAAGGTTCAGCTACAAATTGCCAGAAGGTACGTCTCAGATGCGAGCCTAGATTTGATCCATTTTGGTGAAAGAAAATCCTTCTCTACTATGAAGCTAAGAGTGGTGATTAAAAAATGCAAAACTTGCACTGTGCACAATTTCAATTTATTTTCATTTATGTAGCACCAAATCACAACAGAATTGCCTCAAGGCGCTTCACACAAGTAAGGTCAAACCTTAATAACCCCCAGAGCAACAGTGGTAAGAAAAACTCAGGACCTCAGTGACCCAGACTAAGGACCACAATTTCTCCAATCACAGCCACAGAAGCCTGGAACTTCTTCTGGGTTGTCTGGGTGTCTTGGTGGCTTTCCTCACTCTTCTCCTTCTTGCACAGTCACAATCAGTTTTTGAGAACTGTCTACTCCACACAGATTTACCATAAAGTGTCATACTGTTTGTATTTCTACATAACTGATGGAAATAAAGTCCAAGACATATTCAGTGGCAGCTTCACCATCAGAGAGCCTCATCTACAACCACCACAAAAGACTCCAAGCTGTCACTGACGTTAAAGGATACATGGTATGAAGAACAGAGGGATGGAAACTTTTGATCAGGGTCATTTGGGTCGTTTCTGTTGTCATGATGATTTAAAAGAGGAAACATCGCTGTTTGACATTAAATGGCTTCACCCAGCCACTAACAATGAGTGGGGAAAAATACGTTTTTGTGTTATTCATATTCTATGAAAAATGGCCAACAAAACACAAGTATTCTGCCAGTGTATGTAACACTTTTGAGCACAACTGTGTCTATCTATATTGAAACGGTCATCAAAATCTGTGTAGTAGTTTTGACATAATCCTGCTAACAGACAGACAAATGAATGAATAAAAAAGACCGATGATTTTACTATGTCCTTGGCAGATGTAAAACACCACTCAGAGAAATGGAATAGTAACTGCAGTAACGACAGGGAAATCAGCGGGATAATAACTACGTAATGACAGAGAAATGGAATAGTAACTTCAGTAAGACAGAGAAATCAGCGGGATAATAACTACGTAATGACAGAAATGGAATAGTAACTTCAGTAACGACAGAGAAATCAGCGGGATAATAACTACGTAATGACAGAGAAATGGAATAGTAACTTCAGTAAGACAGAGAAATCAGCGGGATAATAACTACGTAATGACAGAGAAATGGAATAGTAACTGCAGTAACAACAGAGAAATCAGCGGGATAATAACTTCGTAATGACAGAAATGGAATAGTAACTGCAGTAACAACAGAGAAATCAGCGGGATAATAACTTCGTAATGACAAAAATGGAATAGTAACTACAGTAACGACAGAGAACTCAGCAGGATAATAACTACAGTAACAACAGAGAAATCAGTGGAATAATAACTACAGTAATGACAGAGAAATGGAATAGTAACTGCAGTAACGACAGAGAAATCAGTGGGATAATAACTACGTAATGACAGAGAAATGGAATAGTAACTACAGTAATGACAGAGAAATCAGCGGGATAATAACTACAGTAACAACAGAGAAATCAGCGGGATAATAACTACAGTAACAACAGAGAAATCAGTGGAATAATAACTACAGTAATGACAGAGAAATGGAATAGTAACTACAGTAATGACAGAGAAATCAGTGGAATAATAACTACAGTAATGACAGAGAAATGGAATAGTAACTACAGTAATGACAGAGAAATCAGCGGGATAATAACTACAGTAACAACAGAGAAATCAGCGGCATAATAACTACAGTAACAACAGAGAAATCAGTGGAATAATAACTACAGTAATGACAGAAATGGAATAGTAACTACGTAATGTCAGAGAAATGGAATAGTAACTGCAGTAACGACAGAGAAATCAGTGGGATAATTACGTAATGACAGAGAAATGGAATAGTAACTACAGTAATGACAGAGAAATCAGCGGGATAATAACTACAGTAACAACAGAGAAATCAGTGGGATAATAACTACAGTAATGACAGAAATGGAATAGTAACTACGTAATGACAGAGAAATGGAATAGTAACTACAGTAATGACAGAGAAATGGAATAGTAACTACGTAATGACAGAGAAAGCAGCGGGATAATAACTACAGTAACAACAGAGAAATCAGCGGGATAATAACTACAGTAACAACAGAGAAATCAGTGGAATAATAACTACAGTAATGACAGAGAAATGGAATAGTAACTACAGTAATGACAGAGAAAGGGAATAGTAACTGCAGTAACGACAGAGAAATCAGTGGAATAATAACTACAGTAACAACAGAGAAATCAGCGGGATAATAACTACAGTAACAACAGAGAAATCAGTGGAATAGTAACTACAGTAATGACAGAGAAATGGAATAGTAACTACAGTAATGACAGAGAAATGGAATAGTAACTGCAGTAACGACAGAGAAATCAGTGGGATAATAACTACAGTAACAACAGAGAAATCAGTGGGATAATAGCTACAGTAACAACAGAGAAATCAGCGGGATAATAACTACAGTAACAACAGAGAAATCAGTGGAATAGTAACTACAGTAATGAAAGAGAAATGGAATAGTAACTACAGTAATGACAGAGAAATGGAATAGTAACTGCAGTAACGACAGAGAAATCAGTGGGATAATAACTACGTAATGACAGAGAAATGGAATAGTAACTACAGTAATGACAGAGAAATCAGCGGGATAATAACTACGTAATGACAGAGAAATGGAATAGTAACTACAGTAATGACAGAGAAATCAGCGGGATAATAACTACGTAATGACAGAGAAATGGAATAGTAACTACAGTAATGACAGAGAAATCAGCGGGATAATAACTACAGTAATGACAGAGAAATCAGCGGGATAATAACTACAGTAACAACAGAGAAATCAGCGGGATAATAACTACAGTAATGACAGAAATGGAATAGTAACTACGTAATGACAGAGAAATGGAATAGTAACTACAGTAACGACAGAGAAATCAGCGGGATAATAACTACGTAATGACAGAGAAATGGAATAGTAACTACAGTAATGACAGAGAAATCAGCGGGATAATAACTACAGTAACAACAGAGAAATCAGCGGGATAATAACTACAGTAATGACAGAAATGGAATAGTAACTACGTAATGACAGAGAAATGGAATAGTAACTACAGTAATGACAGAGAAATGGAATAGTAACTACGTAATGACAGAGAAAGCAGCGGGATAATAACTACAGTAACAACAGAGAAATCAGTGGAATAATAACTACAGTAATGACAGAGAAATGGAATAGTAACTGCAGTAACGACAGAGAAATCAGTGGAATAGTAACTACAGTAATGACAGAGAAATGGAATAGTAACTACGTAATGACAGAGAAAGCAGCGGGATAATAACTACAGTAACAACAGAGAAATCAGCGGGATAATAACTACAGTAACAACAGAGAAATCAGTGGAATAATAACTACAGTAATGACAGAGAAATGGAATAGTAACTACAGTAATGACAGAGAAAGGGAATAGTAACTGCAGTAACGACAGAGAATTCAGTGGAATAATAACTACGTAATGACAGAGAAATGGAATAGTAACTGCAGTAACGACGGAGAAATCAGCGGGATAATAACTACAGTAACAACAGAGAAATCAGTGGAATATAACTACAGTAATGACAGAGAAATGGAATAGTAACTGCAGTAACGACAGAGAAATCAGTGGAATAATAACTACGTAATGACAGAGAAATGGAATAGTAACTGCAGTAACGACAGAGAAATCAGCGGGATAATAACTACGTAATGACAGAAATGGAATAGTAACTACAGTAACAACAGAAATCAGTGGAATAATAACTACGTAATGACAGAGAAATGGAATAGTAACTGCAGTAACGACAGAGAAATCAGCGGGATAATAACTACGTAATGACAGAAATGGAATAGTAACTACAGTAACAACAGAAATCAGTGGAATAATAACTACATAATGACAGAGAAATGGAATAGTAACTACAGTAACGACAGAGAAATCAGCGGGATAATAACTACGTAATGACAGAGAAATGGAATAGTAACTGCAGTAACGACAGAGAAATCAGCGGGATAATAACTACGTAATGACACAAATGGAATAGTAACTGCAGTAACGACAGAAATCAGCGGGATAATAACTACGTAATGACAGAGAAATGGAATAGTAACTACAGTAACGACAGAGAAATCAGTGGGATAATAACTACGTAATGACAGAGAAATGGAATAGTAACTGCAGTAACGACAGAGAACTCAGCGGGATAATAACTACGTAATGACAGAGAAATGGAATAGTAACTACAGTAATGACAGAAATCAGCGGGATAACAACTACGTAATGACAGAGAAATGGAATAGTAACTGCAGTAACGACGGAGAAATCAGCGGGATAATAACTACAGTAACAACAGAGAAATCAGTGGAATAATAACTACAGTAATGACAGAGAAATGGAATAGTAACTGCAGTAACGACAGAGAAATCAGTGGAATAATAACTACGTAATGACAGAGAAATGGAATAGTAACTGCAGTAACGACAGAGAAATCAGCGGGATAATAACTACGTAATGACAGAAATGGAATAGTAACTACAGTAACAACAGAAATCAGTGGAATAATAACTACGTAATGACAGAGAAATGGAATAGTAACTGCAGTAACGACAGAGAAATCAGCGGGATAATAACTACGTAATGACAGAGAAATGGAATAGTAACTGCAGTAATGACAGAGAAATCAGTGGGATAATAACTACATAATGACAGAGAAATGGAATAGTAACTACAGTAACGACAGAGAAATCAGCGGGATAATAACTACAGTAATGACAGAGAAATGGAATAGTAACTACAGTAACGACAGAGAACTCAGCGGGATAATAACTACAGTAACAACAGAGAAATCAGTGGAATAATAACTACAGTAATGACAGAGAAATGGAATAGTAACTACAGTAACGACAGAGAACTCAGCGGGATAATAACTACAGTAACAACAGAGAAATCAGCGGGATAATAACTACAGTAATGACAGAGAAATGGAATAGTAACTACAGTAACGACAGAGAACTCAGCGGGATAATAACTACAGTAACAACAGAGAAATCAGTGGAATAGTAACTACAGTAATGACAGAGAAATGGAATAGTAACTACGTAATGACAGAGAAATGGAATAGTAACTACAGTAATGACAGAGAAATCAGTGGGATAATAACTACGTAATGACAGAGAAATGGAATAGTAACTACAGTAATGACAGAGAAATCAGCGGGATAATAACTACGTAATGACAGAGAAATGGAATAGTAACTACAGTAATGACAGAGAAATGGAATAGTAACTACGTAATGACAGAGAAATGGAATAGTAACTACAGTAATGACAGAGAAAGCAGCGGGATAATAACTACGTAATGACAGAAATGGAATAGTAACTACGTAATGACAGAGAAATGGAATAGTAACTACAGTAAATACAGAGAAAGCAGTGGGATAATAACTACGTAATGACAGAAATGGAATAGTAACTACAGTAATGACAGAGAAATGGAATAGTAACTGCAGTAACGACAGAGAAATCAGTGGGATAATAACTACAGTAACAACAGAGAAATCAGTGGGATAATAGCTACAGTAACAACAGAGAAATCAGCGGGATAATAACTACAGTAACAACAGAGAAATCAGTGGAATAGTAACTACAGTAATGAAAGAGAAATGGAATAGTAACTACAGTAATGACAGAGAAATGGAATAGTAACTGCAGTAACGACAGAGAAATCAGTGGGATAATAACTACGTAATGACAGAGAAATGGAATAGTAACTACAGTAATGACAGAGAAATCAGCGGGATAATAACTACGTAATGACAGAGAAATGGAATAGTAACTACAGTAATGACAGAGAAATCAGCGGGATAATAACTACGTAATGACAGAGAAATGGAATAGTAACTACAGTAATGACAGAGAAATCAGCGGTTTAATAACTACATAATGATAGAGAAATAGAATAGTAACTACAGTAATGACAGATAAATCAGCGGGATAATAACTACAGTAATGACAGAGAAATGGAATAGTAACTGCAGTAACGACAGAGAAATCAGCGGGATAATAACTACAGTAATGACAGAGAAATGGAATAGTAACTACAGTAACAACAGAGAAATCAGTGGAATAATAACTACAGTAATGACAGAGAAATCAGTGGAATAATAACTACAGTAATGACAGAGAAATGGAATAGTAACTGCAGTAATGACAGAGAAATGGAATAGTAACTGCAGTAACGACAGAGAAATCAGTGGGATAATAACTACAGTAATGACAGAGAAATGGAATAGTAACTGCAGTAATGACAGAGAAATGGAATAGTTACTGCAGTAACGACAGAGAAATCAGCAGGATAATAACTACGTAATGACAGAGAAATCAGTGGAATAGTAACTACAGTAATGACAGAGAAATGGAATAGTAACTACGTAATGACAGAGAAATGGAATAGTAACTACAGTAATGACAGAGAAATCAGTGGGATAATAACTACGTAATGACAGAGAAATGGAATAGTAACTACAGTAATGACAGAGAAATCAGCGGGATAATAACTACGTAATGACAGAGAAATGGAATAGTAACTACAGTAATGACAGAGAAATGGAATAGTAACTACGTAATGACAGAGAAATGGAATAGTAACTACAGTAATGACAGAGAAAGCAGCGGGATAATAACTACGTAATGACAGAAATGGAATAGTAACTACGTAATGACAGAGAAATGGAATAGTAACTACAGTAAATACAGAGAAAGCAGTGGGATAATAACTACGTAATGACAGAAATGGAATAGTAACTACAGTAATGACAGAGAAATGGAATAGTAACTGCAGTAACGACAGAGAAATCAGTGGGATAATAACTACAGTAACAACAGAGAAATCAGTGGGATAATAGCTACAGTAACAACAGAGAAATCAGCGGGATAATAACTACAGTAACAACAGAGAAATCAGTGGAATAGTAACTACAGTAATGAAAGAGAAATGGAATAGTAACTACAGTAATGACAGAGAAATGGAATAGTAACTGCAGTAACGACAGAGAAATCAGTGGGATAATAACTACGTAATGACAGAGAAATGGAATAGTAACTACAGTAATGACAGAGAAATCAGCGGGATAATAACTACGTAATGACAGAGAAATGGAATAGTAACTACAGTAATGACAGAGAAATCAGCGGGATAATAACTACGTAATGACAGAGAAATGGAATAGTAACTACAGTAATGACAGAGAAATCAGCGGTTTAATAACTACATAATGATAGAGAAATAGAATAGTAACTACAGTAATGACAGATAAATCAGCGGGATAATAACTACAGTAATGACAGAGAAATGGAATAGTAACTGCAGTAACGACAGAGAAATCAGCGGGATAATAACTACAGTAATGACAGAGAAATGGAATAGTAACTACAGTAACAACAGAGAAATCAGTGGAATAATAACTACAGTAATGACAGAGAAATCAGTGGAATAATAACTACAGTAATGACAGAGAAATGGAATAGTAACTGCAGTAATGACAGAGAAATGGAATAGTAACTGCAGTAACGACAGAGAAATCAGTGGGATAATAACTACAGTAATGACAGAGAAATGGAATAGTAACTGCAGTAATGACAGAGAAATGGAATAGTTACTGCAGTAACGACAGAGAAATCAGCAGGATAATAACTACGTAATGACAGAGAAATCAGTGGGATAATAACTACAGTAATGACAGAGAAATGGAATAGTAACTGCAGTAATGACAGAGAAATGGAATAGTAACTGCAGTAACGACAGAAATCAGCGGGATAATAACTACATAATGACAGAGAAATGGAATAGTAACTACAGTAATGACAGAAATGGAATAGTAACTGCAGTAACGACAGAGAAATCAGCGGGATAATAACTACATAATGACAGAGAAATGGAATAGTAACTACAGTAATGACAGAAATGGAATAGTAACTGCAGTAACGACAGAGAAATCAGCGGGATAATAACTACAGTAATGACAGAGAAATGGAATAGTAACTACAGTAATGACAGAGAAATCAGTGGGATAATAACTACAGTAACAACAGAGAAATCAGTGGAAGAGTAACAGTAATGCAGAGAAATCAGTGGGATAATAACTACAGTAATGACAGAGAAATGGAATAGTAATTACAGTAATGACAGAGAAATCAGTGTGAAAATAACTACAGTAACAACAGAGAAATCAGTGGAAGAGTAACAACAGTAATGCAGAGAAATCAGTGGAATAATAACTACGTAATGACAGAGAAATCAGTGGGATAATAACTACGTAATGACAGAAATCAGTGGGCTAATAACTACGTAATGACAGAGAAATCAGTGGGATAATAACTACGTAATGACAGAGAAATCAGTGGGATAATAACTACAGTAATGACAGAGAAATCAGCGGGATAATAACTACAGTAATGACAGAGAAATGGAATAGTAACTACAGTAATGACAGAGAAATGGAATAGTAACTGCAGTAACGACAGAGAAATCAGTGGGATAATAACTACAGTAATGACAGAGAAATGGAATAGTAACTGCAGTAACGACAGAGAAATCAGCGGGATAATAACTACAGTAATGACAGAGAAATGGAATAGTAACTACAGTAATGACAGAGAAATGGAATAGTAACTACAGTAACAACAGAGAAATCAGTGGAATAATAACTACAGTAATGACAGAGAAATCAGTGGAATAATAACTACAGTAATGACAGAGAAATGGAATAGTAACTGCAGTAATGACAGAGAAATGGAATAGTAACTGCAGTAACGACAGAGAAATCAGTGGGATAATAACTACAGTAATGACAGAGAAATGGAATAGTAACTGCAGTAATGACAGAGAAATGGAATAGTTACTGCAGTAACGACAGAGAAATCAGCAGGATAATAACTACGTAATGACAGAGAAATCAGTGGGATAATAACTACAGTAATGACAGAGAAATGGAATAGTAACTGCAGTAATGACAGAGAAATGGAATAGTAACTGCAGTAACGACAGAGAAATCAGCGGGATAATAACTACATAATGACAGAGAAATGGAATAGTAACTACAGTAATGACAGAAATGGAATAGTAACTGCAGTAACGACAGAGAAATCAGCGGGATAATAACTACAGTAATGACAGAGAAATGGAATCGTAACTACAGTAATGACAGAGAAATCAGCGGGGTAATAACTACAGTAATGACAGAGAAATGGAATAGTAACTACAGCAATGACAGAGAAATCAGCATAATAATAACTGCAGTAACAACAGAGAAATCAGTGGAAGAGTAACAACAGTAATGCAGAGAAATCAGTGGAATAATAACTATGTAATGACAGAGAAATCAGTGGGATAATAACTACAGTAATTACAGAGAAATGGAATAGTAACTGCAGTAACAACAGAGAAATCAGCGGGATAATAACTACGTAATGACAGAGAAATCAGTGGGATAATAACTACAGTAATGACAGAGAAATGGAATAGTAACTACAGTAATGACAGAGAAATCAGCATAATAATAACTACAGTAACAACAGAGAAATCAGTGGAAGAGTAACAACAGTAATGCAGAGAAATCAGTGGAATAATAACTACAATAACGGCAGAGAAATCAGTGGAAGAGTAACAATAGTAATGTCGAGAAATCAGTGGAATAGTAACAACAGTAACAGGAGAGAAATCAGTGAAATAGTAACGACAGCACCAGGAGAGATATCAGTGTAATAGTAACAACAGTAACAGGGCCAATATCAGTGGAATAGTATCTATAGTAACAGGAGTGATATCACGGGATTAGTAACGATAGTAACAGGAGAGGTATCAGTGGAACAGTAATGACAGTAACAGGAAAAAAATCAGTGGAAGAATAATGACAGTAACAGGAAAAAAAATCAGTGGAAGAGTAACTGCAGAGAAATCAGTGGAATAATCACTACAGTAATGCAGAGAAATCAGTGGAATAATAACTACAATAACGGCAGAGAAATCAGTGGAATAGTAACGACAGTAACAGGAGAGACATCAGTGGAATAGTAACGACAGTAACCGGAGAGATATCAATAGAACAGTAACGACAGAAACAGGAGAGACATCAGTGGAATAGTAACGACAGTAACAGGAGAGATATCAATAGAACAGTAACGACAGTAACAGGAGAGACATCAGTGGAATAGTAACGACAGTAACAGGAGAGATATCAATAGAACAGTAACGACAGAAACAGGAGAGACATCAGTGGAATAGTAACGACAGTAACAGGAGAGATATCAATAGAACAGTAACGACAGTAACAGGAGAGACATCAGTGGAATAGTAACGACAGTAACAGGGGAGATATCAATAGAACAGTAACCACAGTAACAGGAGAGACATCAGTGGAATAGTAACGACAGTAACAGGAGAGATATCAATAGAACAGTAACGACAGTAACAGGAGAGACATCAGTGGAATAGTAACGACAGTAACAGGAGAGATATCAATAGAACAGTAACGACAGTAACAGGAGAGACATCAGTGGAATAGTAACGACAGTAACAGGAGAGATATCAATAGAACAGTAACGACAGTAACAGGAGAGACATCAGTGGAATAGTAACGACAGTAACAGGAGAGATATCAATAGAACAGTAACGACAGTAACAGGAGAGATATCAATAGAACAGTAACGACAGTAACAGGAGAGACATCAGTGGAATAGTAACGACAGTAACAGGAGAGATATCAATAGAACAGTAACGACAGTAACAGGAGAGACATCAGTGGAATAGTAACGACAGTAACAGGAGAGATATCAATAGAACAGTAACGACAGTAACAGGAGAGACATCAGTGGAATAGTAACGACAGTAACAGGAGAGACATCAGTGGAATAGTAACGACAGTAACAGGAGAGACATCAGTGGAATAGTAACGACAGTAACAGTAGAGACATCAGTGGAATAGTAACAACAGAAACAGGAGAGATATCAGTGGAATAGTAACAACAGAAACAGGAGAGATATCAGTGGAATAGTAACAACAGTAACAGTAGAGACATCAGTGGAATAGTAACAACAGAAACAGGAGAGATATCAGTGGAATAGTAACAACAGTAACAGGGGAGATATCAGTGGAATAGTAACGACAGTAACAGGAGAGATATCAGTGGAATAGTAACAACAGTAACAGGAGAGATATCAGTGGAAGAGTAATGACAGTAACAGGAAAAAAAATTCAGTGGAAGAGTAATGACAGTAACAGGAGAGAAATCAGTGGAATAGTAACAACAGAAACAGGAGAGATATCAGTGGAATAGTAACAACAGAAACAGGAGAGATATCAGTGGAATAGTAACAACAGTAACAGTAGAGACATCAGTGGAATAGTAACAACAGAAACAGGAGAGATATCAGTGGAATAGTAACGACAGTAACAGGAGAGATATCAATAGAACAGTAACGACAGTAACAGGAGAGATATCAATAGAACAGTAACAACAGTAACAGGAGAGACATCAGTGGAATAGTAACGACAGTAACAGGAGAGATATCAATAGAACAGTAACGACAGTAACAGGAGAGACATCAGTGGAATAGTAACGACAGTAACAGTAGAGACATCAGTGGAATAGTAACAACAGAAACAGGAGAGATATCAATAGAACAGTAACAACAGTAACAGGAGAGACATCAGTGGAATAGTAACGACAGTAACAGGAGAGACATCAGTGGAATAGTAACGACAGTAACAGTAGAGACATCAGTGGAATAGTAACAACAGAAACAGGAGAGATATCAGTGGAATAGTAACAACAGAAACAGGAGAGATATCAGTGGAATAGTAACAACAGAAACAGGAGAGATATCAGTGGAATAGTAACAACAGTAACAGTAGAGACATCAGTGGAATAGTAACAACAGTAACAGGAGAGATATCAGTGGAATAGTAACAACAGTAACAGGAGAGATATCAGTGGAATAGTAACAACAGTAACAGGAAAAAAAAATTCAGTGGAAGAGTAATGACAGTAACAGGAGAGATATCAGTGGAATAGTAACAACAGAAACAGGAGAGATATCAGTGGAATAGTAACAACAGTAACAGGAGAGATATCAATAGAACAGTAACAACAGTAACAGAGGAGATATCAGTGGAATAGTAAAAGCAGTAACAGGAGAGATATCAGTGGAATAGTAACAACAGTAACAGGAGAGATATCAGTGGAAGAGTAATGACAGTAACAGGAAAAAAAATTCAGTGGAAGAGTAATGACAGTAACAGGAGAGAAATCAGTGGAATAGTAACAACAGTAACAGGAGAGATATCGGTGGAACAGTAATGACAGTAACAGGAAAAAAATCAGTGGAAAAGTAATGACAGTAACAGCAGAGAAATTAGTGGAATAGTAATTACAGTAATGGAAGATTAATCAGTAGAAGTAGTAGACTGCAGTGTTAATGTGGTAGACTACATTAAGAGCGGAGTGCCCGCAGAATGACAGTAGAGTCACAGTAAAGCCACAGTGGAGTGACTGTGGAGCAATCATATAGTGAAGATCTCACTGGCGGATGGCGTCAGGGATCTGCAGTCGGTCTGTCGGGATGATGTTTGAAAGCTCTTGCAGACTCTGGATGAATCGAATCTTCCTGCTGAACTTCTCACTGTGATCGCAAAGGTCAGATGTAGACAACCAACATCAGTGTCCAGATGTGACTTCAAAAAGCCACAGCTATTTCTTATATTAGGAGATTCAGAAATCAGAGGAACATTTCTTCAGTCTAAGTCATCTCAGGTCTGGGAGCATTTGCTGGAAACCACCCAGGCAGACAACCAGTCCATTCATGCAGCATTAAAATAACCATCAATATGCTGCAATAAGGTGAAACATGGGCATGCCCTTGGACTTCTCTAGCCATTGGGCTCCTCAACAGTGAGACACGTGTATGCGAGATCATGTGAGAGAATCGCACCACATGGACAAAATGTTGAAGTTCACAATGCAAGTGATACTAAGTAAGAACTTGTTTGATACAAAGTCATCCCAGCAGCACTGAAGGATCCTCGGAGAGACCAATACCAAATATGACCAGTACTTATTTTAGGTCACTGGATATTGTCCAAGTCATAGCCATACGGTATGACACCAGGACTCTAAAGACTTGGACTTTTGTTCTCCTGCAAAGATATCAACATTGTCAAGCACCTCTGTCCAGCAAACTCATGAGCCCATAAGCTCTTCCCAGCTGTCTCTCGATCTCAAAGGCTGAGCACCCAGGGACATGTATAGCAGATCAGTTCAATTTATTTATAGCACGCTAAATCACCACATATGTCACCCCATGGCATGTCGCATGGGTAAGGTCTAACCTCACCAACCCCCATGAGCTAGTGCATTGGTAACAGTGGTCTGAAAAAAAAAACTCCCTCTGGCCTTTTTTTTGTGTGAGGAAGAAACCTCAAGCAGACCAGAGGGGTGACCCACTGCTGTCACTGCTAGGATAAGCAGGGATAAGTGACCCTGAGCCTGGTTCTGCTGGAGGTTTCTTCCTGTTAAAAGGGAGTTTTTCCTTCCCACTGTTGCCAAGTGCTTGCTCACAGGGGGTCGTTTTGACCGTTGGGGTTTTTCTGTAATTATTGTATGGCTTTTGCCTTACAATATAAAGTGCCTTGGGGCAACTGTTTGTTGTGATTTGGCGCTATATAAATAAAATTGATTTGATAAGTGAATGTCTCTACACATTTTGACCACATACAAACACTTCTGGTGGCTGAGTCCAGGAAGATGTTAAAAGCCTGAATCTCCATCTGGGTCCAGGACCATCTCAGAGCCAGACACTCTGATTCATCAGTCACTTTCTCAAGTGCTGCAGTCAGAGTAACCATTGATTCTGCAAAGATCACCTGTGAAGTCATGGTGAGTAAACCTCGCCAACTAAAGTACCAAAGTCACTGGTTTCCACAACCCGACCCAACACCCATTCCAACCAGTCCATGTAAGCACTGAATAGTACTGGAGCCAGAACACAAAGATTGTTTGTAATGTCAGGACAACGTCATCTGGACCCACCTGGAGGAGCTCCACTCCAATGACACAGAGCTTTCCATGCTCTCAGCTGTTTCACAGCCTTTGTGATCTCACCAGCATTTGGTGGTTCACAGTTGACTGGAGAATCAGCTAGAAGAACCGTGGCACCAGAAATGTCAAAAATCCAGTTCAGGTGTTCGAAATATTCTAGTGAGAAAAACGTGTCCACAGACAGCAGCAGGTCCATACGTGCACTGATTTTTATTTTTTTTATATTCATTTATTTATTTATTTTCATTTGTAAGCGGGAAGGTAACTATGCTGTGCATATGTGAGCGTGCACAATTCGGACCTGATGAAGGGTTTGACCAGTGTGATCAGGGCTTTGATGTACCAGGCAGGATGGACGATGAGGAGACCCTTCAGGTCCTTCTTCAGCCTGGATAAACAGGGCAGACAGCAAAAATCACAGCTTTGTTGTCATGGGAATAGTAGGTGCATAGTCATGCATTTCACCCAGCGCCACCTCCTGGTAGCAGGGTTGCTCTCACGCTTCTGGCGTGACACTCACACTTTCAGCATCAATCTCACGCTCTCACGCACAAGCAAGAAATGTCACAGCAAAATAAAAACTTCTGTTAATTTTCTGTTGATACTAGATTAGACCAGACCAGAGCGCACTGTTTCTTAATGAAAGCAGAGGAGTTTAAGACGCACACCCAAAACAGCTGTTAACAACGTTCTGACTGCAGGATCCTCTGATGGCTGAGTCGCTGGAAACCTGTCACCTGATACGTCAGCTGGGCGTGAAGAGTTCAGAGAAAGTTCGGACACTGATGCACGATAGAAAGTTTTAGATGACAAAGTAAGCCGATAAATAGCCTAACAAATTGAATAATCTATTGTCTAATAAAATTAGGTCCGTTGTCACTACAGACGGAGCCTCATCAGTCTGTGTGTTGAGACGGTCGGCTACAGACTTACACTAGTAGAAAACACTGTCTGACGTGCGATATGTAGGGAATAGCTCATTTAAAGGACATGTCGCACGTTATTTAATGTCCTGGTTAGCAAGTATTCATGATTGGAAGTCTATCTGTGGGGAGATGATCACATCACGGGAGGTGATGGTCAAGTGGTTAAGGTGTTGGGCTTGAGACCAGAAGATCCTCGGTTCAAATCCCAGCCTGACTGGAAAATGACTAAGGGCCCTTGGCAAGATCTTTAATCCCCTAGTTGCTCCTGGTGTGTAGTGAGAACCTTGTTTGGCAGCACTCTGACATCGGGGTGAATGTGAGGCATAATTGTAAAGCACTTTGAGGATTTTATGTGATTGGAAAAGTGAGATATAAATATGAATGCAGTCCATTTACCATTTAATTTACATGCACTAAAAAATTTTGGTCACTGATGTGTTTTATAATCATTAGCGACGGAGAAATCGAAGCGTTTTGAACCACTGAATCAATATGAAGCAATATGAAGCATGCCTTAACCCAGCCACTACACCCTGCTATTGAGGTGGGCACCATTACTGAGGTATTACCTAGATTTACAGAATTTGATAGTATCTCTCTAGACATGCTGACAAAACCCGTAATGTCAGCGCCTTGGGGCAACTGTTTGTTGTGATTTGGCGCTATATAAAAAAAAATTGATTGATTGATTGATGTCAACAAAAAGCACAACCTGTTTATTTGATCCTATACCAACTAAACTGTTTAAGGACCTGTGGTCCACTCTTGGGCCGACTGTGCTGGAAATGATTAATCTTTCTGTAACCTCTGGATCTGTTCCTAAATGTTTCAAATCTGTAGTGATTAAACCATTACTTAAGAAACCTAATCTTGACCCTAGTGTATTGACAAACTATCGGCCGATATCAAATCTGTCAGTTTTCTCTAAAATTCTGGAAAAAGTGGTGTCACGGCAGCTCATAGACTATCTTACTAAGAATAATCTCTTTGAGCCACTGCAGTCTGCTTTTAGAAAATATCATTCCACAGAGACGACTCTCACTAAAGTGGTGAATGATCTTCTGCTTATGATGGATTCGGACACCACTACGGTTCTGGTGCTGTTAGATCTCAGTGCTGCATTTGATACTGTGGATCATCATATTCTACTTGATAGGCTGGAAAATCATTTTGGGATTACTGGGAGTGCCCTTGTATGGCTGACGTCATACTTGACCAGTCGTTCTCACTGCGTTTTGTACAGTAACACTACCTCATCAGTGAGAAGTTGGATGTCTAGAAACTTCCTACTTTTAAACTCTGATAAGATTGAAATGATGGTTCTTGGTCCAGTGAGACATCAGCATCAATTTGACCAGTTAACGCTTAACCTAGGCTCGTGTGTCATACATCACACTGACAAAGTTAGGAACCTTGGGGTAATTTTTGATCCTACGTTGTCCTTTGACCTCCACATTAGAGATATTACAAGGACTGTTTTCTTCCACCTGTGAAATATTGTGAAGATTCGTCCCATCCTGTCTGTGGCTGATGCTGAGACCCTGATTCATGTGTTTATCTCTTCTAGATTGGACTACTGCAATGTTCTATTTTCTGGTTTACCACAGTCCAGCATTAGGGGTCTCCAATTGGTCAAAATGCTGCAGCCAGACTTTTGACATGAAGCAGAAAGTTTGACCACATTACACCCATTTTGGCGTCTCTTCACTGGCTTCCTGTCCCAGTGAGATCAGATTTTAAGGTTCTGCTACTAGTCTATAAAATTGTTCATGGACTGGCACCTCCCTACCTAGCTGACCTAATTAAACCCTACGTACCGGCCTGGGCTTTGCATTCTCAGGGTGCAGGACTACTTAGTGTCCCTCGGGTGAATAAGAAGTCTGTGGGTCACAGAGCTTTCTCTTATCGTGTTCCTGTTCTGTGGAATGATCTCCCTGTGTCAATAAAACAATCAGATTCTGTGGAGACTTTCAAGTCCAGACTTAAGATGCACTTATTTTCCCTTTTGTATGGCAGCATACTGGTATAGTTTCTTTTTTTTTTTTTTACATTTGTTATTCTTTTAAGTCATTTTATTAGTAAACAGAGCAGGCTGTGGCCTCAACTTTACCTAAAATCTGGGTCTTTTAGTGAAGTTTAGGGTTAGTGGTCGGCGATCACCTTAGTATTTCCTGTTTTTTTTTTTCTTGTTGTTTAATGTTGACAAATTATACTGTATTTCTTGTCTTTCTGATGCCTGATTCTGTTTTATTTTTCTCTCTGTTTAAGGTGCAGCTCCATCCAGAGATGGGTGTGGTATTTGTGCTGGAGACCCTCCTGTCCTGTGCACCAACAGCATTTCCTGTATATTCGTTTTGTGAACTGTTTCTGTGAATTGTTCTGTAATTTGTGTCTGTATCATGGCCCAAGCAGAGGGTCACCCCTTTGAGTCTGGTCTGCTTTAGGTTTCTTCCTCGGAGGAAGTTTTTTTCTTACCACTGCTGCTCTGGGGGTTAGTAAGGTTAGACCTTACCTGTGTGAAGATCTTACTTGTGTGAAGCGCCTTGAGGCAACTCTGTTGTGATTTGGCACTATATAAATGAAATAAATTGAAATTGAAAATTGTTGAAATGGTTCAGTGTTTTAAAGCATTTGATACAATTATATATGGCGACATCTGCTGGCCAATCTTTAACAGAGCGCTTGCATGGAACAGTGAAACAGTCAGGTACTGTTATGTACATAAAGGGTCTATGTTCCTCTTGACATTTTTACTGTATTTTAAAGACATTAATAATATACTTGTGTTACAATGTGATTGTGCCGTCATAAAATACTGTCTGTAATACAGATATAAAGTGAGAAATGCTTCTGCAACTCGGGACTGTTATCACCATAGTTGTACAAAATGAAGGGGATTTGGGGGCTACAAAGGTTCTCTCCAGTTTTGATGAGATTTTGTCCAGCTTGTAAAGAGTTGGATAAACAGCTGCCTCCCTATCTCTCCTTGCTAATTCACTGCAGAAGATGGTTCTGGGGAGCATTAGCATGACTAAAAAAAACCCCAAACAACTCTTGACCTCCAGCCATTTTAAGCATTTTTCTTTAACTGCCTATGTCTTTATTTTTTTACAGTGTAATCAATAAATTCATTGTACATTTTGAGAAGGCCTCTCCCTTCTATTATTATTATTATTATTATTATTATTATTTTATTTGAAAAAATGCCAATAAAAGTGTACATGCATGAGAGAAGCAGAGCAAAGCTTATAAATTTTCACTCACAATTATACCCCCAAATCCAACCACACACCCAACCACCCAAGGTATCACTTTGAAGAATATAATTTGAGTTATACAGTTCACCAAATATAAAATAATAATAATAATAATAATAATAAGAGCAGTAATAACATCAATAATAATCATGACAAAAACAATTACAAACACAGAACAGAAAGAAAAAAGAGGGAGAGTAGTATACAATCAGTAATCAGTCATCAAGTGGTATTTGTAGTTCTCCAAAATAGTTCAAAAGTGAAGTCCAAACCTCAAAGAATTTTTGTGTAGAACTCTTTAAGGTAAACCTTATTTTTTCTAGTTTCAAGAAGTACATTGTCTCTAATCCATCATGTAAAACTAGGTGGTAATTGTGGTTTCAAATCAAGCAGGATGCATCTTCTCGCAGTGAGAGTGGTGAAAGCAATCAAATCAGGTGCATGAAGTGGTACATGGCAGGTAGATGGAATAACTCCACATATAGCACTGATAGAATTAGGGCAAATCTTTTTTCCGAAGATTTTTGAATATGCCTCAAAAATGTTTGACCAACACATGGAGAGTGCCAGACAGGACCAGAACATATGCATGTGATCTGCTGGTTGACCCTTACAGTGAGGACAAGTGGGGTCTGCATCAGGATATATATTTGCCAATTTAGCATTGGTGAGGTGAGCTTTAAAGACCACTTTCAACTGTATCAGACCATGCCGCTCGCAGATTGAAGATCCTGGTATACGCTTAAGAATGGCCTCCCATGTTTCCCCTCTAACCGTCAAGCCCAAGTCAGTTTCCCATCGCCTATCAAGTTCTTCAAGTGAGGTGGATCTAACATCATTTATTAAGCTAAATAGTTGAAATTAATCTCTGTTTTGATGGTGACAGTGAAAGAATATTGTCTATGGTATAGTTATTAGGTATGTTTGGAAATGAAGAAAAGTTTTTTTAATAAAGTTCTTAATTTGCAAATATCAGAAAAAATTTGACTTTATGAGGTCAAATGTCTCAGTTAGTTCAGAAAATGAGAAAAATTGTCCCTCTGAAAACAGATCAATCAGAAAATTTGATACCCTCAGTGTGCCAAAATTGAAAAGATGCATCCATGGTGGCAGGTGGAAAATTGTGATTTCCCCAGATAGGGGCATATATAGAAACATTTTTAAGCCAAAATGCCTCCTAAATTGTCTCCATATCTTGATAGTTTGAGTGACTGTTATATTTGTTTGTATAATTGGGGAGGCGAAAGCAGCACATACCGGTGAACCTAAGTGTCACCCTTCTTCTATTTTTTTTTATTAGTAAATGAGGACTGTTTGTTTTTTTAAATTAGGGTTAGGATTACCAAAAATCTTCAGCACGCACTGTGTGCGCAGAGTCTCACCCAAAGTCCCAAAGTTGGCAACTCTGTGGTAGAAAGTAGCTAACAGGCTGCTTGCTGAAGTTTGTTAAACAGTGTGTCTCATACCTGCGGTCGATGGAGGTGTAGCACTTATGAAGCCATTTGATGGCAGGCAGTCTGTTTCTGGGAGCCAAAGCACACAAGTAGACCAGCATGTAGTTTTCTGAAACCATAAGGTCCAGTGTTCCAACAATGTACCTGCAGGTACACACGCAAACAGTCACACCAAGTAGCAAATATCAGACCTGCCTTCAATTTCAATTTCAGTTTATTTTCATTTATATAGCGCCAAATCACAACAGAGTTGCCTCAAGATGCTTCACACAAGTAAGGTCTAACCTTACTAACCCCCAGAGCAACAGTGGTAAGGAAAAACTCCCTCTGAGGAAGAAACCTCAAGCAGACCAGACTCAAAGGGGTGACCCTCTACTTGGGCCATGATACAGACACAAATTACTGAACAATTCACAGAACAAATATACAGGAAATGTTGTTGGTGCACAGGACAGGAGGGTTACAGAAACAGACACCACACCCATCTCTGGATGGAGCTGCACCTCAAACAGAGAGAAAAAAACAGAATCAGGCATCAGAAAGACAAGAAATACTGTATAATTTGTCAGCATTAAACAACAAGAAAAACAGAAGAAATACTAAGGTGATCGCCGGCCACTAAGTAAGTCAGCTTTATTTATAAAGCGCCTTTCACAGACCAGGGTCACAAAGCGCTGACTAGCCCTAAGCTTCACTAAAAGAGCCAGAATTTAGATAAAGTTGAAGCCGCGGCACACTCCGTTTATTAATAAAATGAATTAAAAGACTGAAAACCGTAGAACTATACTATGTCAGTATGCTAGCCATATGAAAGGGAAATCTGACTGTTTTATTGATGCAGGGAGATCAATCCACAGAATGGGGTGTCATAGTCCAGCCCTTATAATTATGGTCTCAAATCCACCTTCATGCATTGAGTCTTCTGTCCTGTTATGCTCAGGTGATCATTGATTTTGTTTCCGTTCATATTCGTTGTGTATTTGTTCATTCATGGTCACTTAGTCACTCCAGTTTTAGTCTGATTCTGTTTATTTCATTTCTTATATTGTGCTTTGGTCACCAGTTCGGTTTTCTTTTGGGCTTCTCGTATTCTTTGCTTAGTTCTTTTCATCACATTTTTGTATTATGCTTTAGTCACAGGTATTGGTCATTATTTATCTTCAAGTGTCTCATCTGATTATGTACCGTTTGTTATTTATTGCACTATTTTTTAGTCACTGGTTGTAGTCATTCTGTTCATTATTTAGTCTTAGTTTATGCTGTCATCTCACCATTGGTTATTGCATTCACTTTTATATTTTTATCCGTCTCACTCTGCTTCTAGTTTTGATTAAGATCATTGATTTCCTTGTTTCCTGCCATCTACTTAGTTCTGTCAGGTCTGGTTTATATATGATTCTGTTTTAGCTCTGTTCATTGTTCTATGTTTCCTTCACACCCGCCCAAGTATGTTCTCACTCCATATTACTGCACCAGCTATTGTGTCTTTGTCTCACAGTTTGTTTCTGTCTGCTTTGTATTTTCATTCACTCCCGCTCTTGCACTTGCTCACGAGTCTTTGTTTCATTCATCACTCCACTCTGTGTTTTCCTGCCTTCACTCTCTTGCCTTCACTACCTTTGTCTTCCCTGGTCACGCCCCCTTCCAGAACCTTCACTGACACCTGTGTCTTAAGCCCTCACAGTCTCACAGTCTCTCGCTCGATTGTTGAATGAATTTCACTTTCCAGCTCTCACGTCCTGCCTTGTTTTGTCTTGTACTCAGCCTGCCGATATTAGACCTTGTTTTGTCCTCGACCACATTTTTGTCTCTGCTTCTGATTGCCATCACGCCATGTATTTTGACCTCAGCCTGTTTTTTTTTTTTTTGACCAAGCCGCAGCCTCACGTCTGTCTGTACCATTGCTTCATTGCTGGACCACCTGTTACAATGATTAAACCTAATTCAAACTGCATCTGCTGTGAGTTTGCATTTGTGTCCACCCAGTTTTTGCCCCCGCCCTGACAAGGGCCACAATAAAAGAAAGCTCTGTGACCCACAGTCTTTTTTATTCAACCTAGGGACACTAAGTAGTCCTGCACCCTGAGAACACAAAGCCCGGGCCGGTACGTAGGGTTTAATTAGGTCAACTAAGTAGGGAGGTGCCAGTCCGTGAACAGTTTTATAGGTTAGTAACAGAACCTTAAAATCCGACCTGACAGGGACAGGAAGCCAGTGAAGAGATGCCAAAATGGGTGTAATGTGGTCGAACTATCTGCTTTGTGTCAAAAGTCTGACTGCAGCATTTTGAATTAAATGGAGACCCCTCATGCTGGACTGTGGTAAACCAGAAAATAGAACATTGCAGTAGACCAATCTAGAAGAGACAAACTCATGGATCAGGGTCTCAGCATCAGCTATAGACAGGATGGGACGAATCTTCACTATATTTTGCAGGTGGAAGAAAACAGTCCTCGTAATATTTCTAATGTGGAGGTCAAAGTCAAGGTCAACGTAGGATCAAAAATTACCCGAGGTTCCTCACTCTGTCAGTGTGATGTATGACACACGAGCCTAGGCTAAGCGTTAACTGGTCAAATTGATGCCGATGTCTCACTGGGCCAAGAGCCACCATTTCAGTCTTATCAGAGTTTAAAAGTAGGAAGCTCCTAAACATTCATCTTCTCACTGATGCAAGACAATCTTCTAAGGAATCTATGTGAATAAGATTTCCAGCAGTTATAGGCATGTAAAAGTGAGTATCATCTGCATAGCACTGAAAGGTAATCCCAAAACGCCGCAATATGTGCCCAAGGGGTGCTATATAAAGGGAGAAAAGCAGGGGGCCTAAGATGGACCCCTGTGGAACCCCAAATTTCATGTCACTAAGGTTAAAGGTAGTGTTACTGTACAAAACACAGTGAGAACGACTGGTCAAGTATGACATCAACCATGCAAGGGCACTCCCAGTAATCCCAAAATGATTTTCCAGCCTATCAAGTAGAATATGATGATCCACTGTATCAAATGCAGCACTGAGATCTAACAGCAACAGAACCGTAGCGGTGTCCGTATCCATTACAAGCAGAAGATCATTCACTACTTTAGTGAGAGCCGTCTCTGTGGAATGATATTTTCTAAAAGCAGACTGCAGTGGCTCAAAGAGATTATTCTCAGTAAGATAGTCTATGAGCTGCCGTGACACCACTTTTTCCAGAATTTTAGAGCAAAATGATAGATTTGATATCGTCCGATAGTTTTTCAATACACTAGGGTCAAGATTAGGTTTCTTAAGTAATGGTTTAATCACTGCAGATTTGAAACATTTAGGAACAGATCCAGAAGTTAAAGAAAGATTAATAATTTCCAGCACAGTCGGCCCAAGAGTGGACCACAGGTCCTTAAATAGTTCAGCACGTCGAGTGAGATACTGTCAAATTCTGTAAATCTAGGTAATACCTCAGTAATGGAGCCCACCTCAATAGCAGGGTGTAGTGGCTGGGTTAAGGCATGCTGGGATATGTTTAACCTAATGTCTTCTATTTTCTTCTCCAAGTAATCCAGGAAATCTTGTGCTGTAAAAGGAGAGCGAACTACAGCTGGTTGTCCATGAATAAGTGTTGCCACCGTGTTGAACAAGAACTTTGAGTTATGCTTGTTTTTGTTGATCAAATCAGAGTAATAGGTTCACTTTGTAGCCAGTAATGCATGCTTACGATTGTGATGCTATCTTAGACTATACGAGGTCTATTACAAAAGTATCCGACCTTATTATTTTTTTCAAAAACCATATGGATTTGAATCACGTGTGATTGCGTCAGACAAGCTTGAACCCTCGTGCACATGCGTGAGTTTTTTCACGCCTGTCGGTTGCGTCATTCGCCTGTGAGCAGGCTTTGAGTGAGGCGTGGTCCAGCCCCCTCGTCGTTTCATTGCCAGGAAATGGCGGAATGATTTGGCCGTTTTTTCCATCAGAATTTTTTCAGAAACTGTTAGAGACTGGCAGCTGGAAACCATTAGAAAAATTTATCTGGCTTTCGGTGAAAATGTTACGGGCTTGGTAGAGAATAAGGAGTGTTACTGTCGCTTTAAGGACGGCCCCCAGCGGCTGTGGGGCATGCCGCGCTCCGAAGCTGCCATTGACAGGCTGAACGACCATTTCATTTCTAAACGGATGGTTGTCTGGATCCGTGACCATCGTGTGCCATGTCTCTGGTTATCACAAGAGCTGGACATCAACCATTTTCCGGCAGATTTCACTTTTAACAAGAGATTTTGTCATGGAAAGCCGAGCGGAGGCTTCGCGCGTCATGATGGATTCGCTACTGGAGCGAGACAAAACCACCTCCGTTTTGGTCTCACAGGACGGCTTTGAGATGGCGTTCAGACAGCTGTTGGTGGTTTTTCCATCGAGTGATTATCTGAGAAATTGTGGATGTGCCTGGACATGCCAGAACATGTCCCGTGAGGCTTCATCACGGTGTTGCTTTGCGCCATGCGGCACCGCCGCGACACGCGGAATTCCTCCGCACGTCTGTCTCAATGTGCCGAAAAAGTGCTGATGTCCACGTCTTTTCACAATTCCTGTGCTAGTCAGACACAGCGTCCAGTTTGGAAAATGAACGGCACATTCCACTGTTACAGGAGTTTTTGTCATGGAAAGAGGAGTGGAGGCTTCGTGCGTCGCGACGGTGCCGCGTGGCGCACAGCAACGCCGTGATGAAGCCTCACGGGACCTGTTCTGGCATGTCCAGGCACATCCACAATTTCTTGGATAATCACTCGATGGAAAAACCACCGACAGCTGTTTGAACGCCATCTCAAAGCCGTCATGTGAAACCAAAATGGAGGTGGTTTTGTCTCGCTCCAGTAGCGAATCCATTGTGACGCGCGAAGCCTCCGCTCGGCTTTCCATGACAAAATCTCTTGTTAAAAGTGAAATCTGCCTTAAAATGGTTGATGTCCAGCTCTTGTGATAACCAGAGAAATTGCACACGATGGTCACGGATCCAGACAGCCATCCGTTTAGAAATGAAATGGTCGTTCAGCCTGTCAATGGCAGCTTCGGAGCACGGCTCGCCCCACAGCCGCTGGGGGCCGTCCTTAAAGTGACAGTAACACTCCTTATTCTCTACCAAGCCTGTAACATTTTCACAGAAAGCCAGATACATTTTTCTAATGGTTTCCAGCTGCCAGTCTCTAACAGTTTCTGAAAAATTCTGATGGAAAAAAAGCCCAAATCATTCCGCCATTTCCTGGCAATGAAACGACGACGAGGGGGCTGGACCACTCCTCACTCAAAGCCTGCTCACAGGTGAATGACGCAACCGACAGGCGTGGAAAAACTCACGCATGCGCACGAGGGTTCAAGCTTGTCTGACGCAATCACACATGATTCAAATCCATATGGTTTTTGAAAAAATAATAAGGTCGGATACTTTTCTAATAGACCTCGTATAGTCTAAGATAGCATCACACCATGCAAGGTGAAATACTTCTAATTTTGAACTACACCATTTCTGTTCTAGACCTCTAGCCTTATGCTTGAGGTCACGCAGATAATCATTGAACCAAGGTGACTGTGTTTTGGGGGCGTGGTTTTAACAATGGTGGTGCAATCATGTTGAGTGTAGTTTTGAGCACTGAGTTTAAACTATCCACAAGACTGTCTACTGATTGGGTATTTGCCAAACATGAAGCTAAGACATCATGCAGTCTAGCTTTGAGTTCAGTCTTAGTTGAGGAGTTGATGCATTGCTGCAGTGATAAATAAGGTTGTTGTTCCACTAAACATGGCAGCGAAACTGTAAACTTAATAAGTGAGTGATCAGAGACCAGAGAAGGTTGTGGGTTCAATTCCCGTGGCCTTTCTGTGTGGAGTTTGCATGTTCTCCCCGTGTTTGCGTGGGTTTCCTCCGGATGCTCCGGTTTCCTCCCACATCCAAAGACATGCGGGTTAGGTGGATTGGAATCTTTAATATTGTCCGTAGGTGTGTGTGTGGGTGTGTATTTGTGGCTCTGCGACAGACTAGCGTCCTGTCCTGGGTGTACCCCGCCTCGCGCTCTATGACTGCTGGGATAGGCTCCAGCCCCCCGCGACCCTTAATTGGACTAAGCGGTAGGAGATGGATGGATGGATGATCAGAGACCACTGATGTAAGAGGCATGAAGTCAATATAATCGTGACAGCAATACCATGTGCAAGAACCAAATCCAGGGTATTTCCACTAATGTGCGTCGAGTCCTGAATGCATTGCTGAAATCCTAATGCATCCACAATATCCATAAATGATTTGCAGAGGGGATCAGAAGACTTATTTATATGAACATTAAAGTCACCAATGATCAGAATGTTATCTACACGAGTTGACAAGTTAGAGATGAATGCACCAAATTAATCTAAGAACTCAGAATATGGGCCAGGAGGCCTATATACAGTGACAAAGTAATACGACTGATTTTTATTCTTCTGACCATGGCAATGCGTAGCATTGTGGGCAGAGCGGAGAATTAGATGCTCAAACGAGTTATATTTGTGACCCCCAACTGCTAATACGCTAAACCTAGAATTATAAATAAAAGCAACACCCCCGCCTTGCTTGGCATCACGAGGAACGTGACTAAATGTACGAGGGTAGGCTGAAAAGCTCTAAGGCTCCCCATGAAGGAGTAATGCATTAACTGCATTATAGTGAGCCTTAGAACTTTTCAGCCTACCCTCGTATATGCTGGTGGGCAGGCCTCATTTAAGAGAAGGACAGCTGTAGGTTTAAGCCAGGTTTCACATAACCCAATCATATCTAAGTGATGATCAATAATTAGATCATTAATCAACAGTGATTTTGAGGACAGTGATCTTATGTTAATGAGACCCAGACTAAGGACATCAGTGGGGTTGACAGCTGAACTGTTTTGATTTAGGGGTGGTTCCAGAGTAGCATATATAAGATGCTTAGAATTAGGTTTAGGTTTGAGATATTTCACGCGCGTTGTAGGTAGCAGACACAAAATCTTTGATATTGTTGGAACAACCATTGGACCATCCTCAATTTCAACATCAGCCAGTGTAGTAATGGGTATTAAGTTTGCAAAGCATATCCCTCTATGATTTTTATGGACACGAGTACTGAAGCAGGCCACAGTCTCAACTTGTTGAATTTCCCTCCCTGGCAGATAAACTGCACTATCACCATAGTGGATTTTCTGCACTAATTTCCCCGCTAAACTAATGGATTTCACACCCACATTTGTCATAAGCCTTGCAGGGTATCTAATCACCTGCTCTGTGGCCTGTTGTAAAATCCTAATGTTACCCTCCCTGTAGAGCTCTATCTATGTTCACAGACAAGATGGCGGCGCCTTCCCCAGTAGGGTGCAGGCTGTCCGGCATCAGCAAGCCATGGCTGCCCCAGAACAAAGGCCAGTTATCAATAAAGCTAAAGCTTTGCTGTCTACAAAATTGCACCAGCCACCTATTTAACCATGTCAGCCTGCTAAACGCCTCATCAGTACCCCAGGAGGGGAGGGGACCTGCCTTTTGTCTGTTTTTCTGGACTGAGATCAAACTGTTTCAAGAAATCGCATGTTGGTAGCTTCTCAGCATCGGGAAAGTACCGGTACTTCTTTGGATGAGTCATATCTATTGATGTATGGGATGTATGCTTTGACAATGTAAATGTATGTTTCCCATGCCAATAAATGGTAAATGGACTGCATTTATATAGCACTTTTCCATCTACATCAGACACTCAGAGTGCTTTACAATAATGCCTCACATTCACCCCGATGTCAGGTTGCTGCCATACAAGGTGCCCACTACACACCGGGAGCAACTAGGGGATTAAGGACCTTGCCCAAGGGCCCTTAGTGATTTTCTGGTCAGGCTGGGATTTGAACCGAGGATCCTCTGGTTTCAAGCTCAGCGCTTAACCACTAGACCATCACCTCCTGTCCAATAAAGCTCCCTTGAAATGAAATGAAATAAAATGAGAGAGCGGCAGCGACGTGCTGCATTCACGGTCTCATGTGACAGGTCGATCACTGAATGAATGCAGCTCTATTACACGGGCATAAATTCTCAGTGTGTCATGGGTGTGGGCGGGACTGGTCAGGCCCTTTGTGGGAGCAGGCAGGAGTGTAACACATGTTCAATTTAATTTCAATTTAATTAGCTTATAATGAGCCAAATCACAGCAAAAGCCATCTCAAGGTGCCTTACACGGAGCAATGCAACATAAAATTTAAATAAATTAAAAATGAATAAAAAATTTAAAATACGTAATTAAAACAGAAGTAAAGGAATAAAACAGATAAAAAATTAAAAAAATATTCATAAGAAGAGAATAAAAATAGGTTTTGAGTCTTGACTTAAAAATGTCCACAGACTCAGACTGCCTCATAGTCGCTGGAACACTGTTCCACAGGGCAGATGCACGATGAGAAAAGGCTCTGTGACCTGCTGACTTCTTCACCCTGGGAACACAGAGAAGTCCCGCATCCTGTGACCACAAAGCCCGGGCCGGCACTTAAAGTTCCACCAGATCAGCCAGATAAGATGGCGCCAGTCCATGAACAACTTTATAAGTCAATAGCAAAACCTTAAAATCTGCTCTCACAGAGACAGGGAGCCAGTGTAAAGATGCCAAAATGGGTGTGATATGTTCAGACCTTCTGCTACGTGTCAGAAGTCTGGCGGCAGCGTTCTGAACCAGCTGAAGACCCCTGATGCTGGACTGTGGTAACCCTGAAAACAAAACATTACAATAATCTAATATAGAAGAAACAAAAGCATGAATCAGGGTCTCAGCATCAGCCAGGATGGGGTGGATCCTCGCTATATTTCGCAGATGGAAAAAAGCAGTCCTAGTAACATCCCTGATGTGGAGGTCAAAAGACAACGTGGGATCAAAAATTACCCCAAGATTCCTTACTTTGTCCATATGATGTATAACACACGAACCCAGGCTGAGCGCCAGCTGGTCAAACTGATGCCGATGTCTCACTGGACCAAGAACCAACCTGAAATGTTGTGGTTGTAACGGTCCATTATTCAGTTGGAGTGGCCAGGAGCCATGCAGGACTCTGGTGCTGCAGCCCTCAGTCTGCCACGCGGCCACGTCCCCGGACTGTGAGAGAGAGGGGGAAACGGAAGGCACGCGTGCAGGAAGGATCCAACCCAGAAACTGTCTATTCACAGGGCTCGACCTGCCACAGCGCATTGTGGGGTTTTGTGCTGTGTTGTTTTTTTTCTCTGTATTTTTTTATTTTATCCTGTTTTTATTTTGTCGTGGGGGATGGTCCATGCCCGCATTTGACCTGTACTCTGGGTGGTCTAACTGGATTCAGGTGCTGCTGTGCTGTGCATCCCTACCACATTCTGGGTATTCGTACGTGGCTGTACGTATGTCTGTCCCGTACGAATGCAGCTTGTTTTTCATGTGGTTTGTATAGCATTCGTGCTCTCATGTGATGGGGCCCTAAGAGTCACTGGCTGGGGGGCCTCCAGTAGACAATTAAACGGGTTCTACACCCAAACCATTTATACTTGAGATGGAATACAAATATTTGTTAGCTCTGTTCACCCGCAAGATGTGAATCTGCTGCAAATCATGAATCATTTTATAAAAATTTACGCAAACGTAAATATCCGCAAACCATTAATGATTTTCCTGCAAATATCCCACAAAATGTGAATATCATTCATGATATATATTTTCTTTCCGTTTTAGTTTACAGATTTCAGTTTATGGATCATATACTTCAGAAAAGTCTTGATTCCAAACCCTATCTCCTCAAAAAAAAAAAGTATCTTGGGGAGGTCAATGCTGCGCTGAACTCCCGAATGAACCTTTAATGTTTTCAACATTATTTTAAAATCATTTATGATGATTTATTTAATTAATTTAAAGGCTGATTTCTTCTGCTGCTCTGTAACTGCGTGTCATTCAGTGATGTGTGCAACAGTTTTAAAGTTCTCCATCTCTGGATTTTGCTTTATTCTGGACTAATTTGACCCTTTCTACAATCATCACCTCCAAATCACAGTAAACTGAACAATTTCCTCTTTTACTGACTTTGTACTGTAAAGTTGCAGGATTTTCTGCCAAACATATGTGATCCCAAAATGTAATCAGCGTACGCGCTGCAAAACTATTGAAATATGACAGGAAAGAGTGAAAGCAGAAAAGTGTCAAAGCACAGCCTTTTGTGTTTGATTTAACAGGTGCACATCAGGCTGCGGGTCTGAGTCTGAACACAAAAAAAAACAGTCGGTCTTTTAATCACGGAAATGACTCCGGTCCCACATGTGAGGGCTTTAATGGAAACACATCATGATCAGACGGGACATTTTATCAGATGTGAGTGAAAAATCCATTTTACAGAATCTGTTATACACAGTGTTTATTACCTGGAAAACAATGCAAAAACTTTGGGACTTTTTTGTCCGCTGACTGTGAATATCTGGTTTATACGATGACGGTTTAGGTGAGTTTTACTGTACATGGGACTGAACAATAAATTTACCTCTCAAAGCTTTGACGAAGTTGCTTCCATCCCACATGCTGACTTTATTTACTCAAATGTTTCTTCTGTTTGGTTCTGAAGGGAATCTGTACATCTTGAAGCCCTTGTTGTGTCTATTTGTGCCTCCAAATGCACAACAACCCAACATTTTCAGCCAATAAATCAATAAAATAGCTGATTTACATGCAGACACATTAACAGTGAACACTATTTTGAACACAAGATAGCACCATGAGTCACATGACTTTTTTTTTTTTTTGTGACTGATCATGTCGCTACTCTCTGAATAAAAGGACTCTAAATACACCCAATGGGTTGGGGAGACGAGCCCCAAGCAGGCTCTTGCTTCTGGTGCCAAGCTCCTGGTCCTGCTGGGCATGACGCGCTCTGGGGACAGTGACGAGTCTGACTGGGGCGGTCCACGTATGAAACACTAACACAGGTGTCAGGGAGGACAGAATTCTCCCATTTGATCTTGATTTTGAGTATGACTGGTTTTAAGCAGGAAGTGTCAGAAAAGTGACCACAGGGAGAACCAGCTTGTGGCGGCCAAGCGTTCATATCGACGTCACTTTCTGATCCTTCGATGTCGACTCTTCCTGTTATCATGACGCAGATCTCACCAAGCATTGGATTGTTCATCCACTCATCTTCTTCTTTTCCTTTTGGCTCCTCCCATTAGGGGGCGCCACAGCAGATCAATCATTTCCATCTCACCCTGTCTTCTGTGTCTTCCTCTGTCTCACCAACCACCTGCATGTCCTCCCTCAGCACATCCATAAAACTCCTCTTTGACCTCGCGGTTCTCCTCCTGCCTGGTGTCTCCATCATCAGTGTCTAATTCGTGCACAAGTTGAGGGGTGGCGTGAAGCCCCGTGGTGCAATAAAAGTGAGAGGCGCGCAGTCATAATCCCACAGACGGCAGCTTTGCACCATTGGCTCCTCAGCCAAGCACATACGCCATATTGTGAAAAATTTCATGTTTTGTGAGATGTGCGCTCATGTTTCAGAAGATATTTTTTCAGTATTCATGTTTTGCAATTGACGGTTTTCAGATAATTCACAGTTCCCAGATAATTCACGTTTCTGGGGGTTAACACCTCCCAGTGTAAGGAGTCTGTTTGATAAAGTTCTAAAAAGACAACGAACACATCGTGAATTACTGCACGTAGACTCTGAGAAGAAGCTCACCTGAACAGGTTGTCCATTACATATGCGTAGTCCTCCACTGAGTTGTCGGGCAGGTAGCAGGAGGTGAACAGGATGATGGCATTCATCCCATTGCCATAGTAACCTAAGGATAACACAAATACATCCTCATTAAAAGATAAAACCCATCGTTTGAAGTTTAGGGCAGTAGTGTGTTTGACCTCTGACCTCCATGTGACAGGACCTGCAGGTACGGCTCCAACACGCTTATGTTGACATGATAGTCGTGTCCAGAGAAGCAGAACTTCCTCCAGCGGCGCCCTCTGCTGTCCACCTGGTCCAGTTCCACCAGACCCACCTCCGTGTGCTCGGACACCGGACTCCTGGCCACTCCTTCAGCCCCGCCCTGCCTCAGCCGAGGGAGATCGTCTGCACACAGAGTGTGTCTGTGACATCATCACACTGTTGTTTATGTTGCCATGTTGGTTACAGCAGGTGTTTGAGTTACTTATTTATTCATTAATGTGTTCTGTGTAGCACAGCGAAAGGTCCCCAGTTCCAGACCGCCCCTTTCCCTTTTAGAGTCTAAAAGGGAATAAAAATTTCTAAAATTTAAAAATAAAAATTTCTAAAATTATCTTCCTCAAACTCAAACTGAAAGCAAATCTGTAAAACTTGATAAAAACCTGTAAATAATCAGTTTTATTGCCAGTTTTCTTCAGAAAAGTCAGGGGATGGAAACATGAACATTTCCAAATCACTGAATATGTCTTGGACTTTATTTACATTAATTATGAAGAAATACAAAAGTTTCTTTTATCAAAACATCAAATCTAGTTTTTCATCTCAAATGTACTTTCTGTCAAATTGTAGCTGAACTTTCAGGTCTTCTTTTGAAGAAAATCCTCCTCTACACCACTTCATCAGGAAAATGGATTTTAGATTTTTAATTCATTTATATCAAGTTGTAGAGATTTGCTTTCAATTTTAGATTATGAGAGATTTATTTATTTATTTTTATTTATTTGTATTTGAAACAAAACAAAATGTGTGAAATACAGAGTGTTCCAATACTTTTGAGCCCAGCTCAGAAACACTCACTGGCATGTGTATTTTTCAGTGAAATGCATATTAAGAGGTTATTTAAAAATAATTCCTTCAGAGCACAAACTTAAGAGGTTAAACAGGTTTTATACAGAACAGAGGAGGAATAAATTAGCTGTATTTCTTTCAGCCTGAGTGTCTTAACGTTACATCTCATATAAGCCAACAGAACATGAATCAGCTGCTGTCTGCTTCTTTCATTTATTATGAGCACTGGAGAAACATGTATATATAAGTCAACCCGGGTTAAAGGAGAAATGCTGCTTTTGACGACCTGGACCTCATTTCTGGCATAAAATACGGTCGTTTACTCACCAATATAAGTTTGGCGTCATTAGGAGTCCAGGGTTCAGACGACGTGTTCTAGTTCAAATCTGACTCAAAGATTTTTCTTCTTCTACTAAGGTGGATTAGAACGTCTTGTGGTACACAGCACCAACTACTGGACAGGAGGAACCTAGCAGTCAATGTGACTCACCGATTTCAGAATGCAGCTCTTTTCAACCAGACGTGCCGTGTTGTGACATGTCAATTATCTGTGTCCAATCAGATTTCAGGGGAGTCCAGTGAGTCCACTCTAGCTCCACCCATGCCAGGAAGTGTTCAACATTTGACATTTCCTGTTTCACTGTGAACTCAAAATTTGGCACTTCTTCTCAGCATGCCGTCTCAGCATGCCACTGAATTCCCTCGAGCTTTGCGCCGCTGCTCGTCCCTTCACTCATATAAAAATAGCTGTTTCAGTTGAGTGCAAATGACGGAACACAGATTGAAAATTGCCAAGAATATTGTGTTCAGCAAAAGCCTCGTAAAGCTGTTTGGTCATTTTTTTCTAAAAATTTTGGACATAAAAGGCAGTTTTGAAATTGATCTAAAATTCTGAGGAATAGATGGAATAGCATGAGGCTTTATCATATATGGTCAAAATACTGAGGAACACAGACAGATATCAGTGATCTGTTGATGACTGATAATGAATATGAAGGCTTGGAGCAGGCACTGCTGTCTCAAAGGACATGACATCACACTAAACCTGTCTATAAGGTCTCAGGAGGGAAAAGATCAGTAGTAGAAAAAGAAAAATGTATTTTTCTTTGTCTCACCCTCCCACTCCAGATCATGTGTGCCGTCTGGGAGTGTGCACGTCTCGCTGTCAGACGGCGTCTCCAGTGCCTCCAGGTTGATGTCGAGTGACGGGGTTTCATCGGGTGATGTTGATAGGGCAGCAGCAGAGTAGTCGTCGAGGCCCAAGTCCTGGGAGTCTTGGTGGCTCAGCGTCAGGTTGAGTGGGGGAGCAGTCAGACGCTTCATAGCCCCGCCCACTACAGTTCCTGATAGGGACAGGCTGGTCGGAGCTGCAGAGGGTGGAATAAAGCAGAAGATGAACACACGACAGGTGATGATGACATCACAGCTCAGAGTTCAGGTTCACCTTTTAGGTCATTGTTTGCTGGGCTTTCGGCCTCCTCTTCCACATTCCCAGAATCCTCCGGGAGAGGCCTGGATCACCATCGCCAGAATCAAACAAGATAAAAACACATTGACAAAATCTGATGTTAGTACTTTATCACTGTGAACAGAGAAAGACATTACTGACTGGATACACAGTCCAGAGATGTCTGAAAGGGAATCACAGAGTCTGAAAGGGAATCATAGAGAGTCTAAAAGGATATCACAGAGTCTGAAAGGGAATCACAGAGACTCTAAAAGGGAATCACAGAGAGTCTGAAAGGGAATCACAGAGTCTGAAAGGGAATCATGGAGAATCTAAAAGGTCATCACAGAGAGTCTAAAAGGGAATCACAGAGTCTGAAAGGTATCACAGAGAGTTTGAAAGGGAATCACGGAGAGTCTAAAAGGGTATCACAGAGAGTCTAAAAGGGTATCACAGAGAGTCTAAAAGGGTATCACAGAGAGTCTGAAAGGGAATCACAGAGACTCTAAAAGGGAATCAGAGAGAGTCTGAAAGGGAATCACGGAGACTCTAAAAGGGAATCAGAGAGAGTCTGAAAGGGAATCACGGAGAGTCTAAAAGCTCATCACAGAGAGTCTGATAGGGAATCACAGGGAGACTCAAAGAGAACTGTTGTAGACATTGCTATGGAAATAATATGTTTACCTGAACAATAACTATCTTGAGATCCTTTTAAGTTTTGATTGTGTTCACTAAATCTGAGAAACTTGCACATGTATTGTAGAATTAACTCTAGTAATATTTTTCCAGCAATGTTTCGAGGAGCTATTCTGATTGGCTGAAAAAAAAACAATTCTCAAAGTTCCTGTGACAGTGTGTAGAGGTCTTCAGCATGCCACCAACTACAGTAGACCATCCCCCCACCCGATGGAGAGCCCCTGACTGGCTGAGGAGCTGAACCTGTTTTACAACAGGTATGAGAGACCCTCACACACCCCTCACACACCCCAACAAGAATGGACTACTAGCTCCCTGGACAGCTCTTTCCTCCATCCCTCTGCAACCCCACTAGCACTAACAATCTGTTAAGGGAAAGTATGACAGCAGTATTACAGGCAAAAGATCAAGAAGGCTCCAGGACCTGGTGGTGTCTCTTCCTCATGTCTGAGAGATTGCGCTGACCAGCTGGCCCCCATCTTCATCTGGATTTTCAACAGATCTTTGGAGCTGTGCAAGGTGCCCTCCTGCTTCAAATACTCCACTGTCATCCCAGTCCAAAAGAAACCCTCCACAACAGGACTAAATGCCTGTCACCTGACATCTGTAGTCATGAAGACTTTTGAACGGCTGGTGTTGAGCCACCTGAATGTCATCTCAGGACCCCTGCTGAAACTCCTGCAGTTTCCCTACCGAGCAAACAGGTCAGTTGGGGATGCAGTCAACATGGGACTGCATTACATCTTGCAGCACGTGTGCTCTACATGGGGGTATGTGAGGATCCTGTTCATGGACTTCAGCTCAGTGCTTAACAGCATCATCCCTGACATTCTCCACCAAAAACTCTCCAACCTCTCTGTGCCAGCTCCCACCTGCCAGTGGATCTCCAACTTCTTGTTGGACAGGACACAGCAGGTGAGGCTGGGGAGCATCACATCCAACACATGGACAATCAACACTGGCGCCCCTCAGAGGTGTGTGCTCTCCCCACTGCTCTTCTCCACCCAACACCAACAACTGCACCACAGGGAACCACTCTTTGTTAAACTACTGATGTTTGTGAATGATACTACCATCATTGGTCTCATACAGACAGGAGGTAGAACTGTTGGTCCTCTGGTGTGGTCAGAACAACCTGGTTCTGAACCCACTCATGACTGTGGAATGATAGACTTGAGGAGAAATCCCCCATCACCCCCAATCTTCAACAACACTGTGCGTACTGCGGAGACTTTACAGTTCCCAGGATCCACCGGGATCTGAAGTGGACCTCTGACATAGACTCCATTAGGAAAAACGCACAGCAGAGGACATTCAACCTGATATGGTGGATCATCATATTCTACTTGATAGGCTGGAGAATCATTTTGGGATTACTGGGAGTGCCCTTGCATGGTTGACATCAAACCTAACTACCTCTAACCTTAGTGACATGAAATATGGGGTTCCACAAGGGTTCATTTTAGGCCCCCTGATTTTCTACCTTTATATAGCACCCCTTGGGGACATATTGCGGTGTTTTGGGGTTACCTTTCATTGCTATGCTGACGACACTCAGTTGTACATGCCGATAAGTGCTGGTAATCTCATATACTTAGAGTCCTTAGAGGATTGCCTTGCATCAGTAAAAAGCTGGATGTCCAGCAATATCTTACTTTTAAACTCGGGCAAGACTGAAATGATTGTCCTTGGTCCAGCGAGACATTGGCATCAATTTGATCGTGTAGCCTCATGTGTCATACATCACACTGACAAAGTGAGGAACCTTGGGGTAATTTTTGATCCTACATTATCCTTTGACCTCCACATTAGAGATATTACAAAGACTACTTTCTTACACCTGCGAAATATAGCAAAGTTTTTTCCCATCCTGTCTATGGCTGATGCCGAGACCCTGATTCATGCGTTTGTCTCTTCTAGATTGGACTATTGCAATGTACTATTTTCTGGTTTACCACAGTTCAGCATTATTCGTCCCAAATTGGTTCAAAATGCTGCAGTCAGACTTTTGACAGGATTAGAAAGTTTGACCACATTGCACCCATTTTGGCATCTCATCACTGGGTTCCTGTCCCATTGAGATCAGATTTTAAGGTTCTGCTAATTTTTCATGGACTGGCACCTCCCTACCTGGTTGACCTAATTGAACCTTATGTACCGGCCCAGGCTCTGCGTTCTCAGGGTGCAGGACTACTTTGTGTCCGTAGGGTGAATAAAACGTCTGCGGGTCAATCAATCAATCAATTTTATTTATATAGCGCCAAATCACAACAAACAGTTGCCCCAAGGCGCTTTATATTGTAAGGCAAGGCCATACAATAATTACGTAAAAACCCCAACGGTCAAAACGACCCCCTGTGAGCAAGCACTTGGCGACAGTGAGAAGGAAAAACTCCCTTTTAACAGGAAGAAACCTCCAGCAGAACCAGGCTCAGGGAGGGGCAGTCTTCTGCTGGGACTGGTTGGGGCTGAGGGAGAGAACCAGGAAAAAGACATGCTGTGGAGGGGAGCAGAGATCAATCAATCAATCAATCAATTTTTTTTATATAGCGCCAAATCACAACAAACAGTTGCCCCAAGGCGCTTTATATTGTAAGGCAAGGCCATACAATAATTATGTAAAACCCCAACGGTCAAAACGACCCCCTGTGAGCAAGCACTTGGCTACAGTGGGAAGGAAAAACTCCCTTTTAACAGGAAGAAACCTCCAGCAGAACCAGGCTCAGGGAGGGGCAGTCTTCTGCTGGGACTGGTTGGGGCTGAGGGAGAGAACCAGGAAAAAGACATGCTGTGGAGGGGAGCAGAGATCGATCACTAATGATTAAATGCAGAGTGGTGCATACAGAGCAAAAAGAGAAAGAAACAGTGCATCATGGGAACCCCCCAGCAGTCTACGTCTATAGCAGCATAACTAAGGGATGGTTCAGGGTCACCTGATCCAGCCCTAACTATAAGCTTTAGCAAAAAGGAAAGTTTTAAGCCTAATCTTAAAAGTAGAGAGGGTGTCTGTCTCCCTGATCTGAATTGGGAGCTGGTTCCACAGGAGAGGAGCCTGAAAGCTGAAGGCTCTGCCTCCCATTCTACTCTTACAAACCCTAGGAACTACAAGTAAGCCTGCAGTCTGAGAGCGAAGCGCTCTATTGGGGTGATATGGTACTACGAGGTCCCTAAGATAAGATGGGACCTGATTATTCAAAACCTTATAAGTAAGAAGAAGAATTTTAAATTCTATTCTAGAATTAACAGGAAGCCAATGAAGAGAGGCCAATATAGGTGAGATATGCTCTCTCCTTCTAGTCCCCGTCAGTACTCTAGCTGCAGCATTTTGAATTAACTGAAGACTTTTTAGGGAACTTTTAGGACAACCTGATAATAATGAATTACAATAGTCCAGCCTAGAGGAAATAAATGCATGAATTAGTTTTTCAGCATCACTCTGAGACAAGACCTTTCTGATTTTAGAGATATTGCGTAAATGCAAAAAAGCAGTCCTACATATTTGTTTAATATGCGCTTTGAATGACATATCCTGATCAAAAATGACTCCAAGATTTCTCACAGTATTACTAGAGGTCAGGGTAATGCCATCCAGAGTAAGGATCTGGTTAGACACCATGTTTCTAAGATTTGTGGGGCCAAGTACAATAACTTCAGTTTTATCTGAGTTTAAAAGCAGGAAATTAGAGGTCATCCATGTCTTTATGTCTGTAAGACAATCCTGCAGTTTAGCTAATTGGTGTGTGTCCTCTGGCTTCATGGATAGATAAAGCTGGGTATCATCTGCGTAACAATGAAAATTTAAGCAATACCGTCTAATAATACTGCCTAAGGGAAGCATATATAAAGTGAATAAAATTGGTCCTAGCACAGAACCTTGTGGAACTCCATAATTAACTTTAGTCTGTGAAGAAGATTCCCCATTTACATGAACAAATTGTAATCTATTAGACAAATATGATTCAAACCACCGCAGCGCAGTGCCTTTAATACCTATGGCATGCTCTAATCTCTGTAATAAAATTTTATGGTCAACAGTATCAAAAGCAGCACTGAGGTCTAACAGAACAAGCACAGAGATGAGTCCACTGTCCAAGGCCATAAGAAGATCATTTGTAACCTTCAAAATAATGGTAGGGCTTCCTTGAGCAGCCTGGTAGGAATGGGGTCTAATAAACATGTTGATGGTTTGGATGAAGTAACTAATGAAAATAACTCAGACAGAACAATCGGAGAGAAAGAGTCTAACCAAATACCGGCATCACTGAAAGCAGCCAAAGATAACGGTACGTCTTTGGGATGGTTATGAGTAATTTTTTCTCTAATAGTTAAAATTTTGTTAGCAAAGAAAGTCATGAAGTCATTAGTAGTTAAAGTTAATGGAATACTCAGCTCAATAGAGCTCTGACTCTTTGTCAGCCTGGCTACAGTGCTGAAAAGAAACCTGGGGTTGTTCTTATTTTCTTCAATTAGTGATGAGTAGAAAGATGTCCTAGCTTTACGGAGGGCTTTTTTATAGAGCAACAGACTCTTTTTCCAGGCTAAGTGAAGATCTTCTAAATTAGTGAGACGCCATTTCCTCTCCAACTTACGGGTTATCTGCTTTAAGCTACGAGTTTGTGAGTTATACCACGGAGTCAGACACTTCTGATTTAAAGCTCTCTTTTTCAGAGGAGCTACAGCATCCAAAGTTGTCTTCAATGAGGATGTAAAACTATTGACGAGATACTCTATCTCCCTTACAGAGTTTAGGTAGCTACTCTGCACTGTGTTGTTATATGGCATTAGAGAACATAAAGAAGGAATCATATCCTTAAACCTAGTTACAGCGCTTTCTGAAAGACTTCTAGTGTAATGAAACTTATTCCCTACTGCTGGGTAGTCCATCAGAGTAAATGTAAATGTTATTAAGAAATGATCAGACAGAAGGGAGTTTTCAGGGAATACTGTTAAGTCTTCTATTTCCATACCATAAGTCAGAACAAGATCTAAGATATGATTAAAGTGGTGGGTGGACTCATTTACTTTTTGAGCAAAGCCAATAGAGTCTAATAATAGATTAAATGCAGTGTTGAGGCTGTCATTCTCAGCATCTGTGTGGATGTTAAAATCGCCCACTATAATTATCTTATCTGAGCTAAGCACTAAGTCAGACAAAAGGTCTGAAAATTCACAGAGAAACTCACAGTAACGACCAGGTGGACGATAGATAATAACAAATAAAACTGTTTTTTGGGACTTCCAATTTGGATGGACAAGACTAAGAGACAAGCTTTCAAATGAATTAAAGCTCTGTCTGGGTTTTTGATTAATTAATAAGCTGGAATGGAAGATTGCTGCTAATCCTCCTCCTCGGCCCGTGCTACGAGCATTCTGACAGTTAGTGTGACTCGGGGGTGTTGACTCATTTAAACTAACATATTCATCCTGCTGTAACCAGGTTTCTGTTAGGCAGAATAAATCAATATGTTGATCAATTATTATATCATTTACCAACAGGGACTTAGAAGAGAGAGACCTAATGTTTAATAGACCACATTTAACTGTTTTAGTCTGTGGTGCAGTTGAAGGTGCTATATTATTTTTTCTTTTTGAATTTTTATGATTAAATAGATTTTTGCTGGTTATTGGTAGTCTGGGAGCAGGCACCGTCTCTACGGGGATGGGGTAATGAGGGGATGGCAGGGGGAGAGAAGCTGCAGAGAGGTGTGTAAGACTACAACTCTGCTTCCTGGTCCCAACCCTGGATAGTCACGGTTTGGAGGATTTAAGAAAATTGGCCAGATTTCTAGAAATGAGAGCTGCTCCATCCAAAGTGGGATGGATGCCGTCTCTCCTAACAAGACCAGGTTTTCCCCAGAAGCTTTGCCAATTATCTATCAATCACTAATGATTAAATGCAGAGTGGTGCATACAGAGCAAAAAGAGAAAGAAACACTCAGTGCATTATGGGAACCCCCCAGCAGTCTAAGTCTATAGCAGCATAACTAAGGGATGGTTTAGGGTCACCTGATCCAGCCCTAACTATAAACTTTAGCAAAAAGGAAAGTTTTAAGCCTAATCTTAAAAGTAGAGAGGGTGTCTGTCTCCCTGATCCAAATTGGGAGCTGGTTCCACAGGAGAGGAGCCTGAAAGCTGAAGGCTCTGCCTCCCATTCTACTCTTACAAACCCTAGGAACTACAAGTAAGCCTGCAGTCTGAGAGCGAAGCGCTCTATTGGAGTGATATGGTACTATGAGGTCCCTATGATAAGAAGGGACCTGATTATTATAAGTAAGAAGAAGAATTTTAAATTCTATTCTAGAATTAACAGGAAGCCAATGAAGAGAGACCAATATGGGTGAGATATGCTCTCTCCTTCTAGTCCCCGTCAGTACTCTAGCTGCAGCATTTTGAATTAACTGAAGGCTTTTCAGGGAACTTTTAGGACAGCCTGATAATAATGAATTACAATAGTCCAGCCTAGAGGAAATAAATGCATGAATTAGTTTTTCAGCATCTCTCTGAGACAAGACCTTTCTAATTTTAGAGATATTGCGTAAATGCAAAAAAGCAGTCTTACATATTTGTTTAATATGCGCTTTGAATGACATATCCTGATCAAAAATGACTCCAAGATTTCTCACAGTATTACTAGAGGTCAGGGTAGATAAAGCTGGGTATCATCTGCGTAACAATGAAAATTTAAGCAATGCCGTCTAATAATACTGCCTAAGGGAAGCATGTATAAAGTGAATAAAATTGGTCCTAGCACAGAACCTTGTGGAACCCCATAATTAACCTTAGTCTGTGAAGAAGATTCCCCATTTACATGAACAAATTGTAATCTATTAGATAAACATGATTCAAACCACCGCAGCGCAGTGCCTTTAATCAATCAATCAATCAATCAATTTTTTTATATAGCGCCAAATCACAACAAACAGTTGCCCCAAGGCGCTTTATATTGTAAGGCAAGGCCATACAATAATTATGTAAAACCCCAACGGTCAAAACGACCCCCTGTGAGCAAGCACTTGGCTACAGTGGGAAGGATAAACTCCCTTTTAACAGGAAGAAACCTCCAGCAGAACCAGGCTCAGGGAGGGGCAGTCTTCTGCTGGGACTGGTTGGGGCTGAGGGAGAGAACCAGGAAAAAGACATGCTGTAGAGGGGAGCAGAGATTGATCACTAATGATTAAATGCAGAGTGGTGCATACAGAGCAAAAAGAGAAAGAAACAGTGCATCATGGGAACCCCCCAGCAGTCTACGTCTATAGCAGCATAACTAAGGGATGGTTCAGGGTCACCTGATCCAGCCCTAACTAATACCTATAGCATGCTCTAATCTCTGTAATAAAATTTTATGGTCAACAGTATCAAAAGCAGCACTGAGGTCTAACAGAACAAGCACAGAGATGAGTCCACTGTCCGAGGCCATAAGAAGATCATTTGTAACCTTCACTAATGCTGTTAGTGAAGGTCACAAAGCTTTCTCTTATCGTGCCTCTGTTCTGTGGAATAATCTCCCTACTGATATAAAACTGATTCTGTAGAGACTTTCAAGTCCAGACTTAAGATACATTTATTCTCCCTCTGATATGGCTAGCATACTGGCACAGTATGGAACTATATTTCCTACCATTTTTAATTTATTTTATTCGTAACAGAACAGGTCTTGGCTTCAACTTCATCTAAATTCTCGGTGTGTTCATGAAGTTTAGAGCTAGCGGTCGGCGATCACTGTTAAGGTCTGGACGCAGGTTGAGGAGCAGTCCAGCGTCTGACTGAACCCAGCACTAAATAACCAGAAGCAGTTCCAAAAGAAACAAATTTATTTTCTTCCCACTGTGCTGTATACAAAATACAAAATAAATGAGTCTGGTGGGGTGAAGAGGCGGCGCGCTCTCCCAGCGCCTCAACGGAACGGAGCCCGAATGTTCTGGACTCAGGAGTTCCACCGACACCCCCCAGGTGGCTTTTCCCAAGACTGTACTCTGTGAAGGAGGAACAGAGGTGAGGTTATTCAGTACTTATATCAAGAAACACTATTTAGAGGCACACTTATCAGCAACACGTTCAGGACTGATTTCAGGCTTAATTCAAAAGAACAGCTGCTCACAGCTTGTGGAGGATTAACAATCCGCACGCCACAGCCGCGAGGAGCAAACAAGACAATTCTCTTCAATACTTAAATTTAGCTGCGCAACAACGCCACATTATATTCACAAATAAGCTTTTAAGGATAATCACCTCTGACGTGTGCTGACAGTGCTTGCCTCTCACCCTCGTCCTCCTTCACAGGCGCAATGTCAGCTTCTGGAGCGGCCCTCAGCGTCCTCAAACGGTCGTCACACGGTCATATTCTCCGGCCCCTAAGCCCAGATCACTGCTGGCTTAAATGCAGTTCTTCATCTCTTCATTGATACCAGCTGAGATTCCTTAGAACTGCACGTGAATGTCACAGGTGTCGTAGATCGTCCCGATTAGAGAATCGCACGTGAGTGCAACAGGTGCAGCAGATCACCGTGACAGAGGTGAGAGACTCTTCTGCAGCACATTCTCCCCAGAGATCAGCCCCAAACCACCTGGGAAGGAAAACAAACAGAAAAACCGCAAAACAGTGTCCAAGCCCCCCAACACACAACAATCACTTTTCAGTATTTTCAGTATTTTCTCTGATTTCCTGTTGATTTACTGCTGATGAATTATAACTTAGGTATAGTTTTTCCAAGAGATTGATTTTGCTCTTTTTCTGTTTTCTCTGTACCTTGGACAGAGAGGAAAAATAGTTCAGATGGCCTACCATCTGAATTGTAGGCCATATACTGCTTATGTCGTTTTCCTCTTTTGAGCTGAGCTTGTTTGAACTGGTACTATGCGCGGTGCTTTACTGGCCACCTAAATATAACAAAGACTTTAAAAAAGAGCTCTCTGATTTCTTGGTCACTCTCCTTGACCCCTGCCTGTGGCTTAACTGCCTACATGGACTTCTCATCAAATACATATGCTTTTGTTATTATGCCATGTTGTTTTGATTTCCTGTTTTCTGTTTTTTCACCTTTATAAAGCTTTGTAAAAACCTTGTAACTGTTAGAATGGTCTAAGCAGAGGGTCACCCCTTTGAGTCTGGTCTGCTTACGGTTTCTTCCTCAAATCATCAGAGGGAGTTTTTTGTTACCACTGTCACCTGTGTTCTTGCTCTGGGGGTTAGTAAGGTTAGACCTAACTTGTATGAAGCGCCTCAAGGCAACTTTGTTGTGATTTGGTGCGGTATAAAATTCAATCATTTGAAATTGAAATTGAGAATGCCATGGAACAGTGAAGAGCCACTGGACCTTGGAGCAACAAAGACCTTTGACACACACCTACATTAGTTAATTAGTCAGAAAAGTCAAGATTCCAAGAGTTCTTTTTCAGTTGTTTGATTTTAAGTTCATAAGTAAGTTAGTAAGTCCCGTCGGCTGGTCCCTTGTTTGCACTCGGGGTCCCCACAGCAAATCCATGGTGGAACAGACAAAAAGAAGAATTTTGGTTTCCAGGTTTTTGTTTTTTGTTGTTCTTGTTTTTGTGGTTTTGTGTTGAGTGCAAAGAGCTTTGAGGTTCTAAGCTAGTGAGTTAGCATTACTGCACTCACAAGAAACAAAGAGCTTCTGAAAAGGAATCATAATTCATCTGAATGGGAATCAGAGTGTCTGAAAGGGAGTCACAGAACATCTGAAACAGAATCACAGAGTGTCTAAAAGGGGATCACGTAACATCTGAAAGGGAGTCACAGAGCATCTGAAACAGAATCACAGAGTGTCTAAAAGGGGATCACGTAACATCTGAAAGGGAGTCACAGAGCATCTGAAACAGAATCACAGTGTCTAAAAGGGGATCACGTAACATCTGAAAGGGAGTCACAGAGCATCTGAAACAGAATCACAGAGTGTCTAAAAGGGGATCACGTAACATCTGAAAGGGAGTCACAGAGCATCTGAAACAGAATCACAGTGTCTAAAAGGGGATCACGTAACATCTGAAAGGGAGTCACAGAGCATCTGAAACAGAATCACAGTGTCTAAAAGGGGATCACGTAACATCTGAAAGGGAGTCACAGAGCATCTGAAACAGAATCACAGTGTGTCTAAAAGGGGATCACGTAACATCTGAAAGGGAGTCACAGAGCATCTGAAACAGAATCACAGAGTGTCTAAAAGGGGATCACGTAACATCTGAAAGGGAGTCACAGAGCATCTGAAACAGAATCAGTGTCTAAAAGGGGATCACGTAACATCTGAAAGGGAGTCACAGAGCATCTGAAACAGAATCACAGTGTCTAAAAGGGGATCACGTAACATCTGAAAGGGAGTCACAGAGCATCTGAAACAGAATCACAGTGTGTCTAAAAGGGGATCACGTAACATCTGAAAGGGAGTCACAGAGCATCTGAAACAGAATCACAGAGTGTCTAAAAGGGGATCACGTAACATCTGAAAGGGAGTCACAGAGCATCTGAAACAGAATCACAGTGTCTAAAAGGGGATCACGTAACATCTGAAAGGGAGTCACAGAGCATCTGAAACAGAATCACAGCGTGTCTAAAAGGGGATCACGTAACATCTGAAAGGGAGTCACAGAGCATCTGAAACAGAATCACAGTGTGTCTAAAAGGGGATCACGTAACATCTGAAAGGGAGTCACAGAGCATCTGAAACAGAATCACAGAGTGTCTAAAAGGGGATCACGTAACATCTGAAAGGGAGTCACAGAGCATCTGAAACAGAATCACAGAGTGTCTAAAAGGGGATCACGTAACATCTGAAAGGGAGTCACAGAGCATCTGAAACAGAATCACAGAGTGTCTAAAAGGGGATCACGTAACATCTGAAAGGGAGTCACAGAGCATCTGAAACAGAATCACAGTGTCTAAAAGGGGATCACGCAACATCTGAAAGGGAGTCACAGAGCATCTGAAACAGAATCACAGTGTGTCTAAAAGGGGATCACGTAACATCTGAAAGGGAGTCACAGAGCATCTGAAACAGAATCACAGTGTCTAAAAGGGGATCACGTAACATCTGAAAGGGAGTCACAGAGCATCTGAAACAGAATCACAGAGTGTCTAAAAGGGGATCACGTAACATCTGAAAGGGAGTCACAGAGCATCTGAAACAGAATCACAGAGTGTCTAAAAGGGGATCACGTAACATCTGAAAGGGAGTCACAGAGCATCTGAAACAGAATCACAGTGTCTAAAAGGGGATCACGTAACATCTGAAAGGGAGTCACAGAGCATCTGAAACAGAATCACAGTGTGTCTAAAAGGGGATCACGTAACATCTGAAAGGGAGTCACAGAGCATCTGAAACAGAATCACAGAGTGTCTAAAAGGGGATCACGTAACATCTGAAAGGGAGTCACAGAGCATCTGAAACAGAATCACAGTGTCTAAAAGGGGATCACGTAACATCTGAAAGGGAGTCACAGAGCATCTGAAACAGAATCACAGAGTGTCTAAAAGGGGATCACGTAACATCTGAAAGGGAGTCACAGAGCATCTGAAACAGAATCACAGTGTGTCTAAAAGGGGATCACGTAACATCTGAAAGGGAGTCACAGAGCATCTGAAACAGAATCACAGAGTGTCTAAAAGGGGATCACGTAACATCTGAAAGGGAGTCACAGAGCATCTGAAACAGAATCACAGTGTCTAAAAGGGGATCACGTAACATCTGAAAGGGAGTCACAGAGCATCTGAAACAGAATCACAGAGTGTCTAAAAGGGGATCACGTAACATCTGAAAGGGAGTCACAGAGCATCTGAAACAGAATCACAGTGTCTAAAAGGGGATCACGTAACATCTGAAAGGGAGTCACAGAGCATCTGAAACAGAATCACAGTGTGTCTAAAAGGGGATCACGTAACATCTGAAAGGGAGTCACAGAGCATCTGAAACAGAATCACAGTGTCTAAAAGGGGATCACGTAACATCTGAAAGGGAGTCACAGAGCATCTGAAACAGAATCACAGTGTCTAAAAGGGGATCACGTAACATCTGAAAGGGAGTCACAGAGCATCTGAAACAGAATCACAGAGTGTCTAAAAGGGGATCACGTAACATCTGAAAGGGAGTCACAGAACATCTGAAACAGAATCACAGTGTCTAAAAGGGGATCACGTAACATCTGAAAGGGAGTCACAGAGCATCTGAAACAGAATCACAGTGTCTAAAAGGGGATCACGTAACATCTGAAAGGGAGTCACAGAGCATCTGAAACAGAATCACAGTGTCTAAAAGGGGATCACGTAACATCTGAAAGGGAGTCACAGAGCATCTGAAACAGAATCACAGTGTGTCTAAAAGGGGATCACGTAACATCTGAAAGGGAGTCACAGAGCATCTGAAACAGAATCACAGAGTGTCTAAAAGGGGATCACGTAACATCTGAAAGGGAGTCACAGAGCATCTGAAACAGAATCACAGTGTCTAAAAGGGGATCACGTAACATCTGAAAGGGAGTCACAGAGCATCTGAAACAGAATCACAGTGTCTAAAAGGGGATCACGTAACATCTGAAAGGGAGTCACAGAGCATCTGAAACAGAATCACAGAGTGTCTAAAAGGGGATCACGTAACATCTGAAAGGGAGTCACAGAGCATCTGAAACAGAATCACAGTGTCTAAAAGGGGATCACGTAACATCTGAAAGGGAGTCACAGAGCATCTGAAACAGAATCACAGTGTCTAAAAGGGGATCACGCAACATCTGAAAGGGAGTCACAGAGCATCTGAAACAGAATCACAGTGTGTCTAAAAGGGGATCACGTAACATCTGAAAGGGAGTCACAGAGCATCTGAAACAGAATCACAGTGTCTAAAAGGGGATCACGTAACATCTGAAAGGGAGTCACAGAGCATCTGAAACAGAATCACAGAGTGTCTAAAAGGGGATCACGTAACATCTGAAAGGGAGTCACAGAGCATCTGAAACAGAATCACAGAGTGTCTAAAAGGGGATCACGTAACATCTGAAAGGGAGTCACAGAGCATCTGAAACAGAATCACAGTGTCTAAAAGGGGATCACGTAACATCTGAAAGGGAGTCACAGAGCATCTGAAACAGAATCACAGAGTGTCTAAAAGGGGATCACGTAACATCTGAAAGGGAGTCACAGAGCATCTGAAACAGAATCACAGTGTGTCTAAAAGGGGATCACGTAACATCTGAAAGGGAGTCACAGAGCATCTGAAACAGAATCACAGAGTGTCTAAAAGGGGATCACGTAACATCTGAAAGGGAGTCACAGAGCATCTGAAACAGAATCACAGAGTGTCTAAAAGGGGATCACGTAACATCTGAAAGGGAGTCACAGAGCATCTGAAACAGAATCACAGTGTCTAAAAGGGGATCACGTAACATCTGAAAGGGAGTCACAGAGCATCTGAAACAGAATCACAGTGTGTCTAAAAGGGGATCACGTAACATCTGAAAGGGAGTCACAGAGCATCTGAAACAGAATCACAGTGTCTAAAAGGGGATCACGTAACATCTGAAAGGGAGTCACAGAGCATCTGAAACAGAATCACAGTGTCTAAAAGGGGATCACGTAACATCTGAAAGGGAGTCACAGAGCATCTGAAACAGAATCACAGAGTGTCTAAAAGGGGATCACGTAACATCTGAAAGGGAGTCACAGAGCATCTGAAACAGAATCACAGTGTCTAAAAGGGGATCACGTAACATCTGAAAGGGAGTCACAGAGCATCTGAAACAGAATCACAGTGTCTAAAAGGGGATCACGTAACATCTGAAAGGGAGTCACAGAGCATCTGAAACAGAATCACAGTGTGTCTAAAAGGGGATCACGTAACATCTGAAAGGGAGTTACAGAGCATCTGAAACAGAATCACAGTGTGTCTAAAAGGGGATCACGTAACATCTGAAAGGGAGTCACAGAGCATCTGAAACAGAATCACAGAGTGTCTAAAAGGGGATCACGTAACATCTGAAAGGGAGTCACAGAGCATCTGAAACAGAATCACAGTGTCTAAAAGGGGATCACGTAACATCTGAAAGGGAGTCACAGAGCATCTGAAACAGAATCACAGTGTCTAAAAGGGGATCACGTAACATCTGAAAGGGAGTCACAGAGCATCTGAAACAGAATCACAGTGTCTAAAAGGGGATCACGCAACATCTGAAAGGGAGTCACAGAGCATCTGAAACAGAATCACAGTGTGTCTAAAAGGGGATCACGTAACATCTGAAAGGGAGTCACAGAGCATCTGAAACAGAATCACAGAGTGTCTAAAAGGGGATCACGTAACATCTGAAAGGGAGTCACAGAGCATCTGAAACAGAATCACAGAGTGTCTAAAAGGGGATCACGTAACATCTGAAAGGGAGTCACAGAGCATCTGAAACAGAATCACAGAGTGTCTAAAAGGGGATCACGTAACATCTGAAAGGGAGTCACAGAGCATCTGAAACAGAATCACAGTGTCTAAAAAACCCCAACGTTCAAAACGACCCCCTGTGAGCAAGCACTTGGCGACAGTGGGAAGGAAAAACTCCCTTTTAACAGGAAGAAACCTCCAGCAGAGAACCAGGAAAAAGACATGCTGTGGAGGGGAGCAGAGATCAATCACTAATGATTAAATGCAGAGTGGTGCATACAGAGCAAAAAGAGAAAGAAACACTCAGTGCATCATGGGAACCCCCCAGCAGTCTAAGTCTATAGCAGCATAACTAAGGGATGGTTCAGGGTCACCTGATCCAGCCCTAACTATAAGCTTTAGCAAAAAGGAAAGTTTTAAGCCTAATCTTAAAAGTAGAGAGGGTGTCTGTCTCCCTGATCTGAATTGGGAGCTGGTTCCACAGGAGAGGAGCCTGAAAGCTGAAGGCTCTGCCTCACATTCTACTCTTACAAACCCTAGGAACTACAAGTAAGCCTGCAGTCTGAGAGTGAAGCGCTCTATTGGGGTGATATGGTACTATGAGGTCCGTAAGATAAGATGGGACCTGATTATTCAAAACCTTATAAGTAAGAAGAAGAATTTTAAATTCTATTCTAGAATTAACAGCAAGTCAATGAAGAGAGGCCAATATGGGTGAGATATGCTCTCTCCTTCTAGTCCCCGTCAGTACTCTAGCTGCAGCATTTTGAATTAACTGAAGGCTTTTTAGGGAACTTTTAGGACAACCTGATAATAATGAATTACAATAGTCCAGCCTAGAGGAAATAAATGCATGAATTAGTTTTTCAGCATCACTCTGAGACAAGACCTTTCTGATTTTAGAGATATTGCGTAAATGCAAAAAAGCAGTCCTACATATTTGTTTAATATGCGCATTGAATGACATATCCTGATCAAAAATGACTCCAAGATTTCTCACAGTATTACTAGAGGTCAGGGTAATGCCATCCAGAGTAAGGATCTGGTTAGACACCATGTTTCTAAGATTTGTGGGGCCAAGTACAATAACTTCAGTTTTTTCACCTCACATGCTTTGGATGTACCTTTCTTGACTGAAACCTGGATAAATGTGCTGGAGTCAGCCGCCTTTACAGACCTTCTGCCTCCTGATTGTACTTATATAAATTTGCCGAGGACATCTGGCCGTGGAGGAGGAATTGCACCTGTTTTTAAAAACAGCCTGTATTGCAAGCCTTTACCACTTATGTCGTTTTCCTCTTTTGAGCTGAGCTTGTTTGAACTGGTACTATGCGCGGTGCTTTACCGGCCACCTAAATACTATAACAGAGACTTTATTAGAGAGCCCTCTAATTTCTTGGCTGGTGTTATGACAAACTATGACAGGATTTTATGTGTTGGTGATTTTAACATGCATGTCTGCTGCCCTTCTAGGCCACTGGCTAAAGACTTTTTAGACCTGGTTGATGCTTTTAAGCTTGTACAACATGTTACTGAATCAGTTTGACACTCGGCCTTCTGTCCTCTTTGACACTGAGCAACTGACCTCAGTCTTTCTTTCCACCTATGCCAGCACTCTTGACTCTGTCGTGCTTATAAAAATCATGTGTTCACGACCTAAATCTGAGCCTTAGCTGAAGGATGCCACCCGTGCAACCAGGCATGAGTGCAGGAGAGCTGAGCGCCGGTGGAAAAAAGATAAGCTTCATGTGTCCTATGAAATTTTCAAAGAAAGCTGGAGAAAATATCAGAGGACTGTCAAAGCAGAAAAAACTGCTTATTTTACTGATATAATTTCCCAAAATTTGAATAAACCTTGTGTTATTTTTAAAACTATTGATTCATTTTTAAATGCGCCCCAGTCCACCTGTCTGGAAGCATCTTCCCAAGTCTGTGAAGATTTTCTCTGTTGTTTTAGTAATAAGGTTGAAACTATCAGAACTCATATTTCACTCCCCTCTTTTGACCCTTCCATACTTGTCACTTGCTCATCTGTCTTAAACCGGTTTGAGTCTGTGTCGCTTTCATCTCTCTTAAAAATTGTCACTCAACTTAAACCCTCTTCCTGTCCCACAGACATTGTTCCTCCTCGCCTCTTTAAAGAGGTCTGGGAGACCATTGGACCTAATGTCCGAAAAAATCATAAATAGTAGTCTTGCTTTTGGTGTTGTCCCAGCACATTTTAAAGAAGCAGTTGAGGAACCTCTGCTAAAGAAACCAAATCTGGACACCTCAGTTCTTTCTAATTACAGACCCATCTCAAAGCTTCCATTCATCTCTAAAATCTTGGAGAAAACTGTATTTGTACAGCTACAGTCTTTTTCAGGGATGCTGCCTTGGATGTGGTTCCAATCATATCTGTCTGAGAGATGCTTTTCAGTAAGGATTGGCGATTTCACCTCATCTACTGCCCCCCTGTCTTGCGGAGTTCCCCAAGGTTCCCTATTCTTGGGCCCATCCTCTTCTTTCTATACAGGTTTAATTTTTAAAAAACATGGCATCTCCTACCATTTTTATGTGGATGACTCCCAAATTTACCTGCCCCTTAAGAAAAATGACAAGAGCTGCCTGATGCCCTTATTAGAGTGCTAAAGGACATTGAGTCATGGATGTTTTTTTTTTATTATTTAAATGAAGAAAAAGGCTTTTATCTAAAATTAAATCTGTCGTATCTTTTAATGATTTTGAGTGTTTGATTCATGCTTTTATCTCGACCCATTTGGACTTCTGTAATGCACTGTATACTGGCATTAACCAGGCCTCACTCGCCCGCTTACAGTTAGTCCAAAAGGCAGCTGCTCATCTTTTAACATGATCACATCACCCCCATTCTTGCCTCTCTCCACTGGCTCCTTGTCCGTTTTAGAATACATTTTAAGATTTTATTGTTTGTTTTTAAGTCACTAAATGGCAGTGGTGGGCACACTTCCAATAACAGATCATTATCGAAGATAATGTTTTCATTATCGGATTATCTTTTTAGATAACTTTAAAAACCATTATTGGACTAATTATCTTCCGATAAATTGTCATCCGATAACGTAGTAAACCAAGCTGAACAGCGGCAAACATTTTCAAAATTTAAAATCAGTTGAAACCTACCTGTTAAAAGTTTCCTAAGAGATGTATAGTTCTACCCTCTGCAAACAGAAGAGAGCTGCTTTCAGGAGAAACCACTCTATCTTCTAGAACTGGTCACACACACAAAAAAGATCATTTTCTTTAACACCATACTGATACACTGGCAATATCACCCAAGTCATCCAGAGGCATACATTTTTAATTTATGGTTCAAATTTTAACCAAACTAATTTTGGACAAGTTATTTAAAATTACTGTCATGTCTGAAGTTTTATAAAGCGAAAATATCAGATATATGTGTTATATGGCTGGGGGGGCCTGGCTGCCTTTTTGTTTCTGTCCTTTGCTTCTCCTTCCAGGTGGTTTGCATTTGGAACTGAGTGGCTGTGTTGCTGAGTTTATCAGGACCTCACCCTGATCACCTGAGGCTGATCACCTGCGGCTCATCGGGACTCACAGCTGTGGTGCATCTGCATGGATTGGAACATGGTGGCATTTAAGACTGGAGTGCACAGTGTGTATTTGCCAGAGACCCGACCTTGTGACCAGACGGGTGAGATCGTCGTCTCGGGAGCCATCTCATCATCAATGGATGCAGAGAACGTCCAGGTTTGATGCACGGTCTGTGAAAGAGGAGGGGGTGAGGTCTCACGCTCGTCAGCACACTTCCTGAGGTACGTTAGATTTTGTGACTAACATTTATACAGTCAGTAAATGTGGTGTCCCTCACACCTTATTATATTGAGCTGTATGTTAGTCATGTATCGACTTCCCCTGCAGTGGAGTTTTGTGAACTGGATGTTCCATGCCTGCAGGTTGGGAAGTTGATTAGTAATCAAGCCAGGAAGTGTTTGCTGTTTGTACACCTTTAAGTGTTCTCTCTGTGTGTAGAGTGTGGACTCACATAATGGTTCCTTCTTTCACAGACTCGGTTTGTTGCGGCCACCTGGGGGGTGTCGGCGGGGTCCTTGAGTCCGAACAGCTTCTGGCTCCGGACCGTTAGCGCTACTGGGAGCGCACCACGCCAGACCGCACTTTCTTTTGTATTTTTATGTATCACTGTTATGTATTAAATTCAGTTAGCCTTTGTACCGTGCTCTGCTTATTTCATACTGGGTCCTTCAAATGCTGGTCGGTTCTCCGAGCTGCGTCCGACACATAATATGTTTTAGTTTTTAAAGTAATGTGGTAATTTTTAAGGTTTTATGAGCACATGCTGTGCCCAGCAGTGCATTATGGGTAGGATATGGTAATCTCAGTATGTTCACGACAGGACAAATGCATTTCAGACACTCTGTTCAGGCTCCATGGACAACAGCATTAAACTCTAGTGCCTAAAACCCTCGTGAATATATTCTCTGGGTTTATAAATGTTATTGTATTTGCGTTTGTTAAATTCCACGCATCTTAAATGTAGCAGACACGGATTATCTGGAATTTTGTTTTGGCAGGTTTTCAGGGCCTCTACTGCCATCTACTGGCCAGTAGTGTTCATGGCAGTATTCGCCCTAAGTACTAAGCATCTGGGCACCAGTAGATGGCAGTGTTCTATTTATTTTGACCCCGCTTATATCTCAAATCAACTTCTTGGCTTTGCAAATGGCTATTTTTTTTTTTTTTACAAATTAAGTTTAAAAACAAAATAAAACAACAACAACAACAAAAAAAAAACATTACAAGACAGGTCTGTGGTGTTTGCACAGGCACAGTGCGAGAGGTTGGACGTTTGTTGGTACCCTCATGATGGCCGACCAGAATAATATCAAACAGGTTTGATTTTCATTTGACCATACGATCGGTGATCAGGAGGTGGTCGTGAGATGTTAAAAGCAGCTTTTTACTCCGTGTACACTACACGATGCAGGACGCGCGATTAACTTGAAAGTTGGTCCAAAAAATTCTCGCACGAATGAAAAATCATCTGAAAAAGGGCCAAAACTCGCACAGTGTAAAGCCAACCTTTATGTGTTAAGACAACATTGAGTGCATGTTTTACAACATCATATGTGCACATGGCACTAATAAAACATGCACACATTCTCTCCACATGCAAAACATTTTGCGATGACACTTCCAGGGCTCCGTAAAAATGCCTGTTTTTACAAATAAAAAATGGAATATTTTACAAAAGCACATTTATCTGTGCTTTTGTAAAATATGTAAAAATGTAAAAAGCTTCTGGGGAAAACCTGGTCTTGTTAGGAGAGACGGCACCCATCCCACTTTGGATGGAGCAGCTCTCATTTCTAGAAATCTGGCCAATTTTCTTAAATCCTCCAAACCGTGACTATCCAGGGTTGGGACCAGGAAGCAGAGTTGTAGTCTTACACACCTCTCTGCAGCTTCTCTCCCCCTGCCATCCCCTCATTACCCCATCCCCATAGAGACGGTGCCTGCTCCCAGACCACCAATAACCAGCAAAAATCTATTTAAGCATAAAAATTCAAAAAGAAAAAATAATATAGCACCTTCAACTGCACCACAGACTAAAACAGTTAAATGTGGTCTATTAAACATTAGGTCTCTCTCTTCTAAGTCCCTGTTAGTAAATGATATAATAATTGATCAACATATTGATTTATTCTGCCTTACAGAAACCTGGTTACAGCAGGATGAATATGTTAGTTTAAATGAGTCAACACCCCTGAGTCACACTAACTGTCAGAATGCTCGTAGCACGGGCCGAGGAGGAGGATTAGCAGCAATCTTCCATTCCAGCTTATTAATTAATCAAAAACCCAGACAGAGCTTTAATTCATTTGAAAGCTTGACTCTTGGTCTTGTCCATCCAAATTGGAAGTCCCAAAAACCAGTTTTATTTGTTATTATCTATCGTCCACCTGGTCGTTACTGTGAGTTTCTCTGTGAATTTTCAGACCTTTTGTCTGACTTAGTGCTTAGCTCAGATAAGATAATTATAGTGGGCGATTTTAACATCCACACAGATGCTGAGAATGACAGCCTCAACACTGCATTTAATCTATTATTAGACTCTATTGGCTTTGCTCAAAAAGTAAATGAGTCCACCCACCACTTTAACCATATCTTAGATCTTGTTCTGACTTATGGTATGGAAATAGAAGACTTAACAGTATTCCCTGAAAACTCCCTTCTGTCTGATCATTTCTTAATAACATTTACATTTACTCTGATGGACTACCCAGCAGTGGGGAATACGTTTCATTACAGTAGAAGTCTTTCCGAAAGCACTGTAACTAGGTTTAAGGATATGATTCCTTCTTTGTTATATTCTCCAATGCCATATACAAACACAGTGCAGAGTAGCTACCTAAAATCTGTGAGTGAGATAGATTATCTCGTCAATAGTTTTACATCCTCATTGAGTACAACTTTGGATGCTGTAGCTCCTCTGAAAAAGAGAGCCTTAAATCAGAAGTGCCTGACTCCGTGGTATAACTCACAAACTCGCAGCTTAAAGCAGATAACCCATAAGTTGGAGAGGAAATAGCGTCTCACTAATTTAGAAGATCTTCACTTAGCCTGGAAAAAGAGTCTGTTGCTCTATAAAAAAAGCCCTCCGTAAAGCTAGGACATCTTACTACTCATCACAAATTGAAGAAAATAAGAACCCCAGGTTTCTTTTCAGCACTGTAGCCAGGCTGACAGAGTCAGAGCTTTATTGAGCTGAGTATTCCTTTAACTTTAACTAGTAATGACTTCATGACTTTCTTTGCTAATAGAATTTTAACTATTAGAGAAAAAATTACTCATAACCATCCCAAAGACATATCGTTGTCTTTGGCTGCTTTCAGTAATGCTGGTATTTGGTTAGACTCTTTCTCTCAGATTGTTCTGTCTGAGTTATTTTCATTAGTTACTTCCTCCAAACCATCAACATGTCTATTAGACCCCATTCCTACCAGGCTGCTCAAGGAAGCCCTACCATTAATTAATGCTTCGATCTTAAATATGATCAATCTATCTTTATTAGTTGGCTATGTACCACAGGCTTTTAAGGTGGCAGTAATTAAACCATTACTTAAAAAGCCATCACTTCACCCAGCTATCTTAGCTAATTATAGGCCAATCTCCAACCTTCCTTTTCTCTGAAAAATTCTTGAAAGGGTAGTTGTAAAACAGCTAACTGATCATCTGCAGAGGAATGGTCTATTTGAAGAGTTTCAGTCATGTTTTAGAATTCATCATAGTACAGAAACAGCATTAGTGAAGGTTACAAATGATCTTCTTATGGCCTCAGACAGTGGACTCATCTCTGTCCTTGTCCTGTTAGATCTCAGTGCTGCTTTTGATACTGTTGACCATAAAATTTTATTACAGAGATTAAAGCATGCCATAGGTATTAAAGGCATTGCGCTGCGGTGGTTTGAATCATATTTATCTAATAGATTACAATTTGTTCATGTAAATGGGGAGTCTTCTTCACAGACTATGGTTAATTATGGAGTTCCACAAGGTTCTGTGCTAGGACCAATTTTATTCACTTTATACATGCTTCCCTTAGGCAGTGTTATTAGAAAGCATTGCTTAAATTTTCATTGTTACGCAGATGATACCCAGGGACTAGAAGGAGAGAGCATATCTCACCCATATTGGCCTCTCTTCATTGGCTTCCTGTTAATTGTAGAATATAATTTAAAATTCTTCTTCTTACTTATAAGGTTTTGAATAATCAGGTCCCATCTTATCTTAGGGACCTCATGGTACCATATCACCCTAATAGAGCGCTTTGCTCTCAGACTGCAGGCTTACTTGTAGTTCCTAGGGTTTGTAAGAGTAGAATGGGAGGCAGAGCCTTCAACTTTCAGGCTCCTCTCCTGTGGAACCAGCTCCCAATTCGGGTCAGGGAGACAGACACCCTCTCTACTTTTATGATTAGGCTTAAAACTTTCCTTTTTGCTAAAGCTTATAGTTAGGGCTGGATCAGCTGACCCTGAACCATCCCTTAGTTATGCTGCTATAGACTTAGACTGCTGGGGGGTTCCCATGATGCACTGACTGTTTCTCTTTTTGCTCTGTATGCACCACTCTGCATTTAATCATTAGTGATTGATCTCTGCTCCCCTCCACAGCATGTCTTTTTCGTGATTCTCTCCCCTCAGCCCCAACCAGTCCCAGCAGAAGACTGCCCCTCCCTGAGCCTGGTTCTGCTGGAGGTTTCTTCCTGTTAAAAGGGAGTTTTTCCTTCCCACTGTCGTCAAGTGCTTGGTCACAGGGGGTCGTTTTGAACGTTGGGGTTTTTCTGTAATTATTGTATGGCTTTTGCCTTACAATATGAAGCGCCTTGGGGCAACTGTTTGTTGTGATTTGGTGCTATATAAATAAAATTGATTTGATTTGATGGTGAGTTAGATCAGAGTGTGGGGGAGGACTCTGAACAGACCTGGTAAGCCCAAACGGATAGTGCAGGTGAACTGGGAATGTCTGGAGGAGCCCACTGTCTGACAGATCTTCAACTCACACCTCCAGCAGAGCTTATCTAGCATCCCTATGGAGGTTCGGGGGCATTGAATCAGAATGGGCAATGTTCAAAGCTTCCTTTGCTGAAGCTACAGTGGGGAGCTGTGGCCTGAAGTTCTTAGGTGCTTCAAGGGGTGGCAACCCTCGAACACCGTGGTGGACATCGGTGGTCAGGGAAGCTGTCCAACTGAAAGAGTCCTTCCAAGATATGTTATCTCGGAGGACTCTAGAGGCAGTTGTAAGGCACTGACAGGCCCAAAGGGCGGCAAAGAAGCGGTTGTGGGAGGTGTTTGGGGTATCCATGGAGAAGGACTTTCAGTGAGAACCAAGGTGCTTCTGGCAGACCGTGAGGCACCTGAGGAGAGGAAAACCAGAAACCATCCCAGCTATCTATAGTAAGCATGGGACTCTGTTGACCTCAACTGAGGATGTAATCTGCCACTGGAAAGAACACTGAGGAACTCCTGCATCAGACCGGAGCACCCTCTATAGTAGGGGCAGAGCTGAAAGCTGATGGAGGATTATCATTAATTTCCCTGGTGGAAGACACTGAGTTAGTCAAACAACTCCACAGTGGCGAGGCCCTGAGGGTTGATGAGATCCATCCAGAAATGCTGAAGGCTCTGGGTGTGGAGGGACTGTCTTGGATGTCTCTTCAACATTGTGTTGAGGTCTGGGACAATGCCTAAGGAGTGGCAAACTGGGGTGGGGATCCCCATATTTAAAAAGGGCACCAGAGAGTGTGTGCCAATTATAGGGGCATCACACTACTAATCCTCCATGGTAAAGTCTACTCCAGGGTGCTGGAAAGGAGGGTTTGGCCGATAGTCGAACCTCTGATTGAAGAGGAACAATGCGGGTTCCGTCCTGGTCGTGGAACAACCGGCCAGCTCTTCAGTCTCACAAGAATCCTGGAGGGTGCCTGGGAGTATGCCCGTCTCCATCTGTTTTGTGGACTTGGAGAAGGCATGTGATTGAGTAACCCAAGAGATACTGTGGGGGTGCTGTGGGAGTATGGAGTGAGGGGGTCCCTTCTCGGCGCCATTCAGTCTCTTGTACTCACAAAGCGAGAGCTGTGTTCGGGTGCTTGGAAATAAGTTGGACTCATTTTTGGTGGGCGTTGGCCTCCACCAGGGCTGCGCCTTGTCACCAATCCTGTTTGTGATATTCATGGACAGGATATCAAGGCATAGTCGGGGGGTCTTCAATTTGGTGGACTCAGGGTCTCATCACTGCTTTTTGCAGATGATGTGGTCCTGTTGGCTTCATCAGCCTGTGACCTCAAACACTCACTGGGAAGCGGGTGGGATGAGGATCAGCACCTCTAAATCTGAGGCGGTTGTTGACCCACAGCAACACTATTCTTGTTACCGAGTCTCGCAGGCTGTCAACCTGGAACCATTCCAGCAGTTTCTTGCCGACCTCCATGGGACTTGACAGAAAGATCCTGTAGGTCAGCAGAAAGTCTTCGATGTAGGTAGGGTCATCCACTGATGGTTCCTCCACCAGATGCATAATCAGACACTCTGGAGTTCCCTTGATGACAATGTGCCCCTTCCTGGTGCCACTTCGGTCCAGCTCACGATGTTCCTTTACCATTACAATTTCCCCCTCCTCCTCAACCTTATGCATGTTCTTCTCTACATGGTGGAGGACACTTCCACAGTATTCCTCTTGGGCAATGAGTACATCTGCAGACATCGTCATGTTGGCAAACGCAGGCAGCTGGTGCATGAACTCCAGGAGTTGCACGATGTCATCATCGTTGCGGTCGGCAGGATCTTTTTCCAGACACTCTCGGACTAAGTCTCTGCCCAAAAGAGTGTCCGAAGCTCTCTCCAAGTCCTCATATTTTTCCCTCCTCTTCTTCACTGTCCACTGCAGCTTCTGGAAGTCCAGACAGATCCACATCTCCAAGCTCGCTCTCTGTGGCCTGGTAAATATCTGATAGGCTGCTACTCCCTGAGTCACTGGCAATGCTGCATCCTGACTGGCTGGGAGCCATGTGCATCACTTGCTGATGGGTATGGTCTGTGACATGCATCTTATTGAGGTCAGCAGGAAGCTTGTTGACATACTCTGTGTTATAAGTGGAGGGTTCTTGGCCGTCAGTGATGAGTTCTCTCTTGCCTCTGGGATTGACCCTCCTGAAACATCGTATGGACCTTCCCTGTGAACCTTCTCTCTGCAGAAAACTGTCATCTCCTTCACTACTGTTATCCACCATGATCATTTCTGACGGCTCCAACGTGATGCATTCACAACCTCTTCTGCCCCCCAGCTGCCTGCCAAAACAGCATCTTGCCAGTTACATATGCTCCTTGACAAACACTGATCCAGAGAGTAGAATGTACCAACAGGTTGCAATGCTGTCTGGGAAGAATAGGATGTGGTTGGCCTCGTGTCATTCATGTCTAGCCGAGGTACACATCGACCTTAGCTGATGTTTCCTGAGGTGAGAGAGGACATCCATGTGGTAGAGGTGGCAGTAGATGGTGTGGAGGTCCTCTGCGGTCTGTAACAAGGGCGGTTTCTTCAAAGCTTGTTTGAAAGAAGTTACTGTGGCTCCGGTCATTTTTATAACTTCGGTTTAAATCCACCCCAGCCAACGTTTACTTCCTTCTTTGCTAATATCACTACAAAGGCGCCAGAGTTGCTCTTTATCCCAGCCCGAGCTGAACAAAAACTCACATCTCCTTCGCTCTTGTCCTTGCTGAGCTGAGCACAGATGGAGTTGAGTCCAAGCAGACCGCAGCCGGAAAAAAAAGCCCAAACAAACTTCACTTTAAAGTGTTACAGCGCGTCCAAAAAATAGAATCTGTTTAAGCGTGACATCAAATTAAATGCATCAGATATGTTGTCCTGAGTCCTGCACATCTTTGGTAAAAGTGTGTTCCACGGTCGGTGGTAGCTTAGATCCAGGAGTTCAGATTTAGCTCCCTGCTCCTCCCTCACTCCGCACAGTTGACGACATCTGTCTGGCTGGAGAAAAGTTGAGTTGCGAGATGAAATCTTCCTGATCTTGAATATTAGGACAATCTGTTCCCTGAGGAGAGACTCCTCGACTGCGTGAGGCAGCCCGAGGCGCACCTGCTGTCTGACTTTCCACTCTTTGACAGTGAGTAAGACTGGATCGACTTAGACGATGATGAAACATGATCAAAAACAGAGGAGTCTGCCAAAACAGGATCTACATTTAAAAAAATCCAGGACTTATTTTTTGAATACCAGGACAGTCCAAATCAATGGGGCAGGCAACAAGTTTTGTGCACACTTGACTACACCCTGCAAGTCGAGCCGGGTATTTTGACAGCTTATCCAGAGCTAGCAGACATTAGAGAGCTGTTCAAGCAGGGTCAGGTACCTCCATGCATCAAGGACCCCACTGACTTTTTGTTTGAATCGGACATCAGTGCTGCCTGCTCTGATGGACCACATGACGAAAACCCCTGCTCAATCACTCTGTCCGACACAGCAGTCATATCTCCTCGGTCATCTGCACTAATAACTTGTCCGCCACCAGCACTGGATGTCCGGTGGCCTTGTGTGCTTACCCGAGTTATCCCTTGCCTGTCACCAAGACCAGCTGATCAGCACTAATTAGCGCAAAAGCCAGCTGCGCCATGTCACCCTGGAAGACCAGCTCCACTGCCATGTTCAGCACAGAGTCTGGCCACATCTTGTCTGCCTCCTGTGCCCACTCCACATACTGTAAGCCCCGAGCACTTCCGCAACTAACCATAACATGCCCCACACCGGCTTCACCAGTCGCACCTGCAGAGGTATTTTCAGCGCGCATACCACAGGATCAATCACAGCCGCTCACATCCCTCGCATTGCCAGCAGAGATAGGAGGAAAGATCACATCACCACAGACATCGAAAGGTAAATGCCCACATCTCTGGATTCAGTGGTGCCATCTGCATCTCTCACATCACCGGCAGAATCATCAACTGCACGCAGGAAACAGCTGTGGTGCACACCTCTGAAAGCTCTTCAGCAGTACCTGCAGAACCATCAATGGCACGCACACTTCCAGATCCTTCAGTGCCATCCTCAATCCTGGAACCGCCGGTGGAGTCTTCAGGGAAGTTTACACCACCACAGAATTCAGCAGGGATCCATCAGCACTACCCATCAGTCTTTAGAACTGCCAGCAGAATCTTTTCTCCCTCTGTCTGATCATTGGTGTCAACCCTGAAGATAACCTTGTGGGTCACCACTTGCAGGATAGTGGATTTATCTTTGTTCTGTGTCTTGGTTGTTCTTAATGTTTCTTTTCACCTGCTGTGCCCGTTGTGCCCCACTGTTTAGTACTTCAAGTTAAAGTTTGGTCGGTTTCTTTCCCAAGTCTGTTTTTAAATCATCTGTTTTTGAGTACCCTCCGAGTTTCTTTTGTTGTTTTTTTCTGCTTTTATGTGTTTTTAAGTTTTACTCCCCATGTATTACTTTTGCTAGCTTTATTTGGTTTCTGCGTTTTATTTCAATAGTTGATTTTTTGTTTTTTTGAGGCAAATTCTTTTCTCACATCAGAATTCTGGTTGCACTTATCACAGTCCTTTTGTTGGTTTTATCTGTTTTTCAAGTTTGTTTTCTTAGTTTTCTCAACTTTTGCGCTCTTTTGGTAAGCAGTTCAAGTTCAAGTAGTTTTATTGTCATTTCAACCATATACACAGTGAAACAAAACAACGTTCCTCCAGGACCAAAGGTGCTACAAAGAATATTACTATGATTTATCACAATAAACAATAATAATTACAGGTAAGCAGTAAAGTGCGGTTGTGACCATTTTTTGTAAAGTGAAAAGCATAGCAGCAGTTATTGACCATAAACATTGCACTCTTAAAAGATGAGATTTTGTATGTGTGTGTGTGTGTGTGTTCAGCCCAGTCACTGAAATATGTGTGACTGTTCAGACCAGACTCTGGTTGTTAAGGAGTCTGATTATTTGGGGGAAGAAGCTGTTGCACAGTCTTCAGAGCCTCATGTAGTTCTTTTGCCAGTATTTTTGTTTTCCATTCACTTATCCTGTCTGTCCTCCCTGTTTGAGTAAGTCTGTTGCCCTGGGGGGGGGGGGCTTTTCTGACATTTCTTGTCCACTGTCTGACCCTAGACCCCCCCCCCCGGTTCTGCCATGAATTCCGGCCATCCACATGACCGTTACACTGACTTTACTGTGGATTTCATGGACCTCACGGCCAGCTCCCTGACTCAGCTGTGGACCTTAACGGCCACAACGCCGTCCCCTGGACTCAACATGGACCCTACAGGCTGCGTGGTCATCTGTGGGCCTCAGTCATGAACCCTTGTGGGGGTCACACGGCAGAACGCATGACTGCAGCATTGTCCAGCCGTCCTCACTGCATCCCCTGACTCACCTGTGTTTCATAATGGGCCTCATTGCCAACACACTGACTACCCTATGACGACTACGTGGTCGATGCAGAGTTCCCAACCTGACTCTGCCATGGATCTAGGTAGGTTGCACAGTAGTCACTTTGACTCTGCCATGGACTCTAGAGAGCCACACAGTCTCACTTCTGATGGGGTTTTTGCCCGCTGGTGGCTGTTCTGCCATCTCATGTCCCCTTTGCTGTGGGTGGGGTCCTTGGGTCCCTGCCGGACTTTTTTTATGGCTGTTCCCACCTTCCTGTCCCCTTCCTCCCTCCTGTGGCCGTCTATGTCCTTTGGTTGCCCACTTTTTAGTTTTGGAGACGAGTTTCTGTCGGCCGTATGTGTCGGCCACTTGGTGGGGTGGGCGATACCAGGTTCTGCCCCAGTGCGGGCTGCCCCGGTGTCATGGTTTGTCCCCTGTTTGTGTCCATGTCCCCTCTCATGGGTCTTCTGTGTAGACACGCCAACACATATGACAGCTGGAATGACTTTGTGTCCATTGAACGGTTACTTAGTGAGACTCAGATGAGGAGGATGAGTGACGCTGTGAAATCAGGCAGAAATCCAACCTGGCTGTGCGTGGACAAAATGCCAATATGATACTAAACTTTTATGGATACACCTGAACTCGTCTCTGTGTGGACAGGCCATCAGATGCGGAGGATCATTGACACTGTGAGGAAACGTCAGCGTCCACATTTAGTCCTTGTGGTGTGTTCCTCTTGACATGATCCAGCACACAGGAGACTCAGTTTTGTGGACCCCAGTGGCTGGAGAAGGCCAAGGACACGCCCACATTTCACTTGGCTGTAGCAATTAGATGATTAAGTTGGAGAGTTGGGGATGGATCATTGTCTGCTTGGGTGGTTGCTACCCAGGACCCAGGTGGTTTCATGGTATGGTGGATGCAGAGATATGCTGCACCACAATTGTCTGTACATTGGCTTGCTTGAGGATATCCCATTTAAACCGCTTCAGCCTGCCCACAAGCTGCCAGTCTGTTGCCAGTTTCTGACCACATCTACTCCAACTACTCCTCGAATACTGGGTCTGACATCATCAGTGTCATGGTTGCTGTCATTGATGCTGCTCTGTTCTGTCCCCTGGGGGTATTCTGCTGCTCCCTGTGCATGCATATGGATGGACAGGGAGATCCCAGAACACAGTCATCCTGCCAAACATAGTTTCTTTGACAAAAGTGATCCAGACTCACCACGGGTTGTGATGGTGACTGAGTTACTGATGCTGGGATACAGCCACTACTGTCAACATCAGAACTTCCACACAGAATGTTACTCAGAACCTCAACGAGTTCAGTCCAAGAACCAAGGTAGCACCAAAATTAAGATTGGTTTCTGGTTCACATGAGCTACTTTTTAAAAAGACAGATTAGGTCACTGACCTTGGAAAGCCATCATCCTGCCATGCCTCCGTGAGCTCCATGTCCTGGATGTTGGGAGAGGCCACGGCCCCTACCGGAGGCCTGCAGGGACAAAACTAACTGATCACCATCAGCATCAAAAGGCAAACTGAAATTTATTATAAAATTCATAATTTCAGTTTATGTAAAAAATTATAACTTATGGTGAACTCACAGAGCACATAGCTCTGCTCACCAGCAAAGAAGGGAAATTCCCATCAACTACATATGAAGTTAGCTAAATGCAAGATTACAGACTTTTATGATGTCATAATGATGTTTTCCATTATGTGTTTTGGTGCGCTTTACTTTGTTTGATTTTGTGTGTTACTCCTGTGATATGCAACAGTTCCCGGATCTCTTTCACCCACACAGAGCTCATGAATATCAGGGGAATAACACCAGCAGATTTGTTTCCCGTTTTTCTCGAGGCTACAGTGGATTAATTGGGCGTATTGGCCAAAGGTGCTGTCACCTTGACCCACACAGTGAATCACTGGAGGAGGGGGAGATGCGCTGGAGCACTAGTACGGCTCTGCTGCTGTGGCCACCGTACACCGCGACCAGGAATATTCCTCTCCAATGTGCGCTCTCTGCAAAATAAAATGTACAAACTCCAGCTACTGGTGGAGAAAAACAGAGATTTCACTACATCTGCAGTTTTGTGCTTCATGGAGATGTGGCTCTGTGAATCGATACCGGACTCTGCGCTGCAGCTGGCAGGCTTCCATGTTTTCAGAGCGGACCAAAGTGCAGGACTCTCCAGTAAAACGAAGGGTGGTGGAATCTGTTTTTTCATCAACAGTGGCTGGTGCAATGACGCGACTGATCCAACAGCACTGCTCACTGATCTGGAAACTTTTTTATAAACTGCAAACCATTCTATTCACCACGTGAGTACTCCTCATTCATTCTGGTTGGTGTTCCTACCACCGGCTAACATGCACAAGGCACAACTTGCGCTCGCCGACCAGATACTGCATGTAGAGCGACCTAATCAGGAGTCTTTAGTTATTGTCCTGGGTGACTTCAACAAAGGTAATCTCTCCCACAAACTTCCCAAATGCAGACAGCTTATTAAATGTCAGAAGAGAGAGGACAGAATTCTGGATTAGTCTAACACAACTATGAACAATGCTTATCATGCCATCCACTCTTACCTCACCATGGTGGTGGTCAGCATCCACCTGATTCCTACCTACAGGCTGAAACTAAAGCTCTGCAAACCTGTAGTGAGGACATCTAAACTGGAGCAGTGAGGCTGTGGAGGATCTACAGGCATATTTAGAAAAAAATGGACTGGGATGTGTTCAAGAGTGCCACAAACAGTCTGGATGAGTACACAGATCCTGTGACTTCATATATCAGCTTCTGTGAGGACTGCTGCATTCTATCACAAACCACGGTGAGGTATAACAATGACAAACCCTGGTTCAGTCCTAAACTCATACAGTTGAGGATGCATAAGGAGGAGGCTTTAAAGAGCAGAGACAAGGTCAGGATTAAAGAGTCAAAGTACAGGTTTGGTAAGGCGGTCAGGGAAGCTAAACAGCTGTACTCTGAAAACCCTAACATCGGTTCTCAGCCAATGACTCCACTTCTGTTTGGAAAAGGACTCAGACAGATTACCACCTACAAACCAACCCCCCACCCCCACTCTGTCAAGGACCCTCATTTAGCAAACCAATTAAATGAGTTTTACTACAGATTTGAAAGACAACGGGACAGTCCTGCTACCATCCCCAATGACAACCAACAGTTCCAACCCACCAGCACCTCCTCCCCCCACCACGCCCCTCTCCATTCATGAGAGAGATGCTAACAGACTCTTCAAGAAACAGGACCCACACAAAGCAGCCGACCTGATTCTGTCTCCCCATCCATGTTGAAGAACTGTGCAGACCAACTGTCCCCGGTGTACACCTCACTGGAGACATGCCAGGTACCAGCATGATCCAAGGCCTCAACATTCATCCCCATCCCCAAAAAACAAAGAACTTCAGTACTCAATGACTACAGACCCGTTGCCCTGATCTCTGTGGTGATGAAGACCTTCGAGTGCCTTGTCCTCACACACCTCAAGGCCATCTCTGACCCATACCTGCCCCCTTTGCAGTTTGCCTACAGAGCCAACAGGTCGGTAGACGAGAGAGTCTGAGTCTGTTCTCTATAAAAAAGCCCTCCGTAAAGCTAGGACATCTTACTATTCATCACTAATTGAAGAAAATAAGAACAACCCCAGGTTTCTTTTCAGCACTGTAGCCAGGCTGACAAAGAGTCAGGGCTCTATTGAGCCGAGTATTCCTTTAACTTTAACTAGTAATGACTTCATGACTTTCTTTGCAAAGAAAATTTTAACTATTCGAGAAAAAATTATTCATAACCATCCCAAAGACATATCTTTATGTTCAACTGCTTTCAGTAATGCTAGTATTTGGTTAGACTCTTTCTCTGTGATTGTTCTGTCTGAGTTACTTTCATTAGTTACTTCCTCCAAACCATCAACATGTCTATTAGACCCCATTCCTACCAGGCTGCTCAAGGAAGCCCTACCATTAATTAATGCTTCGATCTTAAATATGATCAATCTATCTTTATTAGTTGGCTATGTACCACAGGCTTTTAAGGTGGCAGTAATTAAACCATTACTTAAAAAGCCATCACTTGACCCAGCTATCTTAGTTAATTATAGGCCAATCTCCAACCTTCATTTTCTCTCAAAAATTCTTGAAAGGGTAGTTGTAAAACAGCTAACTGATCATCTGCAGAGGAATGGTCTATTTGAAGAGTTTCAGTCAGGATTCAGAATTCATCATAGTAGAGAAACAGCATTAGTGAAGGTTACAAATGATCTTCTTATGGCCTCAGAGAGTGGACTCATCTCTGTGTTTGTTCTGTTAGACCTCAGTGCTGCTTTTGATACTGTTGACCATAAAATTTTATTACAGAGATTAGAGCATGCCATAGGTATTAAAGGCACTGCGCTGCGGTGGTTTGAATCATATTTATCTAATAGATTACAATTTGTTCATGTAAATGGGGAGTCTTCTTCACAGACTATGGTTAATTATGGAGTTCCACAAGGTTCTGTGCTAGGACCAATTTTATTCACTTTATACATGCTTCCCTTAGGCAGTATTATTAGACGGCATTGCTTAAATTTTCAATGTTACGCAGATGATACCCAGCTTTATCTAGCCATGAAGCCAGAGGACACACACCAATTAGTTAAACTGCAGGATTGTCTTTCAGACATAAAGACATGGATGACCTCTAATTTCCTGCTTTTAAATTCAGATAAAACTGAAGTTATTGTACTTGGCCCCACAAGTCTTAGAAACATGGTGTCTAACCAGATTCTTACTCTGGATGGCATTACCCTGACCTCCAGTAATACTCTGAGAAATCTTGGAGTTATTTTTGATCAGGATATGTCCTTCAATGCGCATATTAAGCAAATATGTAGGACTGCTTTTTTGCATTTGCGTAATATCGCTAAATTTAGAAAGGTCTTGTCTCAGAGTGATGCTGAAAAACTAATTCATGCATTTATTTCCTCTAGGCTGGACTATTGTAATTCATTATTATCAGGTTGTCCTAAAAGTTCCCTGAAAAGCCTTCAGTTAATTCAAAATGCTGCAGCTAGAGTACTGACAGGGACTAGAAGGAGAGAGCATATCTCACCCATACTTGCCTCTATTCATTGGCTTCCTGTTAATTCTAGAATAGAATTTAAAATTCTTCTTCTTACTTATAAGGTTTTGAATAATCAGGTCCCATCTTATCTTAGGGACCTCATGGTACCATATCACCCTAATAGAGCGCTTCGCTCTCAGACTGCAGGCTTACTTGTAGTTCCTAGGGTTTGTAAGAGTAGAATGGGAGGCAGAGCCTTCAGCTTTCAGGCTCCTCTCCTGCGGAACCAGCTCCCAATTCAGATCAGGGAGACAGACACCCTCTCTACTTTTAAGATTAGGCTTAAAACTTTCCTTTTTGCTAAAGCTTATAGTTAGGGCTGGATCAGGTGACCCTGAACCATCCCTTAGTTATGCTGCTATAGACTTAGACTGCTGGGGGGTTCCCATGATGCACTGAGTGTTTCTTTCTCTTTTTGCTCTGTATGCACCACTCTGCATTTAATCATTAGTGATCGATCTCTGCTCCCCTCCACAGCATGTCTTTTTCCTGGTTCTCTCCCTCAGCCCCAACCAGTCCCAGCAGAAGACTGCCCCTCCCTGAGCCTGGTTCTGCTGGAGGTTTCTTCCTGTTAAAAGGGAGTTTTTCCTTCTCACTGTAGCCAAGTGCTTGCTCACAGGGGGTCGTTTTGACCGTTGGGTTTTTTCTGTAATTATTGTATGGATTTTGCCTTACAATATAAAGCGCCTTGGGGCAACTGTTTGTTGTGATTTGGAGCTATATAAATAAAATTGATTTGATTTGATAAGTAAAAGTTGCTGAGGTAAAAGGGGGTCGGTGTATATAAGCTTTTCTTCTACACCCTTTCTGTTACTTGGGTTGACTGGCTGAGAAATCAGTTTTGTTTTATTTAATTTTATTGCAAAGTGCCGAATAAACGTGAACTTGAACTATCCCAGTAGTCACTGGGCGAGACATGGGGTCACCCTTGACAGGCTGCCAGGCCACCACAGGGCCACATGTAAACAGACACATTCACACCAGTGAGTCTGCATGTCTCTGGAAATGAGAGGAACTGGAGCACCCGGAGGGAACCCAAGCAAACACGGGGAGAGGTGAGCTTCAAGGAAGAGTCAGAGGTTCAATACAGTAGTGGGAAAGAACAGCTCTAGTCTCACCCTCACTACTCACTACTCAGATGCCCTTGAGCAAATTTCTATGTGGAGTGTGGTGTTACATCAGGGCTGTCCAAATCTGCTCCTGGAAGCAGTAAAACACGCGAACCATGCATGTTTTACACTCTGCTTGCTCCACCCACAGCTCATTAACTCTGACAGGTGCTCAGCCAATGAGGGGGTGGGGCAGGTAGAACAAGCGGGGCAGGTGTCCTACAGAGAAAGACGTCAGCGTGTGAGCCAGACAGACACGTCACTGTCAAGTGTTTTGGCATTCAGGAAACCCAGAAAATGAGCTCAAAATCAAGTTTGAACCCTGAAATAAGGGGTTCTTGATCTTATGGGGACCAGCCAGAGAAAAAGACATGCTGTCCCCACAACGTCATGAACATCTACACACAGATATACACACATGTACAGATACACACACACACACAGACAGACACGTACAGATACACACACAATCAATTCAATTTCAATCAATTTTTTTTTTATATAGCGCCAAATCACAACAAACAGTTGCCCCAAGGCGCTTTATATTGTAAGGTAAGGCCATACAATAATTATGTAAAACCCCAACGGTCAAAATGACCCCCTGTGAGCAAGCACTTGGCTACAGTGGGAAGGAAAAACTCCCTTTTAACAGGAAGAAACCTCCAGCAGAACCAGGCTCAGGGAGGGGCAGTCTTCTGCTGGGACTGGTTGGGGCTGAGGGAGAGAACCAGGAAAAAGACATGCTGTGGAGGGGAGCAGAGATCGATCACTAATGATTAAATGCAGAGTGGTGCATACAGAGCAAAAAGAGAAAGAAACAGTGCATCATGGGAACCCCCCAGCAGTCTACGTCTATAGCAGCATAACTAAGGGATGGTTCAGGGTCACCTGATCCAGCCCTAACTATAAGCTTTAGCAAAAAGGAACGTTTTAAGCCTAATCTTAAAAGTAGAGAGGGTGTCTGTCTCCCTGATCTGAATTGGGAGCTGGTTCTACAGGAGAGGAGCCTGAAAGCTGAAGGCTCTGCCTCCCATTCTACTCTTACAAACCCTAGGAACTACAAGTAAGCCTGCAGTCTGAGAGCGAAGCGCTCTATTGGGGTGATATGGTACTATGAGGTCCCTAAGATAAGATGGGACCTGATTATTCAAAACCTTATAAGTAAGAAGAAGAATTTTAAATTCTATTCTAGAATTAACAGGAAGCCAATGAAGAGAGGCCAATATGGGTGAGATATGCTCTCTCCTTCTAGTCCCCGTCAGTACTCTAGCTGCAGCATTTTGAATTAACTGAAGGCTTTTTAGGGAACTTTTAGGACAACCTGATAATAATGAATTACAATAGTCCAGCCTAGAGGAAATAAATGCATGAATTAGTTTTTCAGCATCACTCTGAGACAAGACCTTTCTGATTTTAGAGATATTGCGTAAATGCAAAAAAGCAGTCCTACATATTTGTTTAATATCCTGATCAAAAATGACTCCAAGATTTCTCACAGTATTACTAGAGGTCAGGGTAATGCCATCCAGAGTAAGGATCTGGTTAGACACCATGTTTCTAAGATTTGTGGGGCCAAGTACAATAACTTCAGTTTTATCTGAGTTTAAAAGCAGGAAATTAGAGGTCATCCATGTCTTTATGTCTGTAAGACAATCCTGCAGTTTAGCTAATTGGTGTGTGTCCTCTGGCTTCATGGATAGATAAAGCTGGGTATCATCTGCGTAACAATGAAAATTTAAGCAATACCGTCTAATAATACTGCCTAAGGGAAGCATGTATAAAGTGAATAAAATTGGTCCTAGCACAGAACCTTGTGGAACTCCATAATTAACTTTAGTCTGTGAAGAAGATTCCCCATTTACATGAACAAATTGTAATCTATTAGACAAATATGATTCAAACCACCGCAGCGCAGTGCCTTTAATACCTATGGCATGCTCTAACCTCTGTAATAAAATTTTATGGTCAACAGTATCAAAAGCAGCACTGAGGTCCAACAGAACAAGCACAGAGATGAGTCCACTGTCCGAGGCCATAAGAAGATCATTTGTAACCTTCACTAATGCTGTTTCTGTACTATGATGAATTCTAAAACCTGACTGAAACTCTTCAAATAGACCATTCCTCTGCAGATGATCAGTTAGCTGTTTTACAACTACCCTTTCAAGAATTTTTGAGAGAAAAGGAAGGTTGGAGATTGGCCTATAATTAGCTAAGATAGCTGGGTCAAGTGATGGCTTTTTAAGTAATGGTTTAATTACTGCCACCTTAAAAGCCTGTGGTACATAGCCAACTAACAAAGATAGATTGATCATATTTAAGATCGAAGCATTAAATAATGGTAGGGCTTCCTTGAGCAGCCTGGTAGGAATGGGGTCTAATAGACATGTTGATGGTTTGGATGAAGTAACTAATGAAAATAACTCAGACAGAACAATCGGAGAGAAAGAGTCTAACCAAATACCGGCATCACTGAAAGCAGCCAAAGATAACGATATGTCTTTGGGATGGTTATGAGTAATTTTTTCTCTAATAGTTAAAATTTTGTTAGCAAAGAAAGTCATGAAGTCATTACTAGTTAAAGTTAATGGAATACTCAGCTCAATAGAGCTCTGACTCTTTGTCAGCCTGGCTACAGTGCTGAAAAGAAACCTGGGGTTGTTCTTATTTTCTTCATTTAGTGATGAGTAGAAAGATGTCCTAGCTTTACGGAGGGCTTTTTTTTATAGAGCAACAGACTCTTTTTCCAGGCTAAGTGAAGATCTTCTAAATTAGTGAGACGCCATTTCCTCTCCAACTTACGGGTTATCTGCTTTAAGCTACGAGTTTGTGAGTTATACCACAGAGTCAGGCACTTCTGATTTAAAGCTCTCTTTTTCAGAGGAGCTACAGCATCCAAAGTTGTCTTCAATGAGGATGTAAAACTATTGACGAGATACTCTATCTCACTTACAGAGTTTAGGTAGCTACTCTGCACTGTGTTGGTATATGGCATTAGAGAACATAAAGAAGGAATCATATCCTTAAACCTAGTTACAGCGCTTTCTGAAAGACTTCTAGTGTAATGAAACTTATTCCCTACTGCTGGGTAGTCCATCAGAGTAAATGTAAATGTTATTAAGAAATGATCAGACAGAAGGGAGTTTTCAGGGAATACTGTTAAGTCTTCTATTTCCATACCATAAGTCAGAACAAGATCTAAGATATGATTAAAGTGGTGGGTGGACTCATTTACATTTTGAGCAAAGCCAATAGAGTCTAATAATAGATTAAATGCAGTGTTGAGGCTGTCATTCTCAGCATCTGTGTGGATGTTAAAATCGCCCACTATAATTATCTTATCTGAGCTAAGCACTAAGTCAGACAAAAGGTCTGAAAATTCACAGAGAAAGTCACAGTAACGACCAGGTGGACGATAGATAATAACAAATAAAACTGGTTTTTGGGACTTCCAATTTGGATGGACAAGACTAAGAGTCAAGCTTTCAAATGAATTAAAGCTCTGTCTAGGTTTTTGATTAATTAATAAGCTGGAATGGAAGATTGCTGCTAATCCTCCGTCTCGGCCCGTGCTACGAGCATTCTGACAGTTAGTGTGACTCGGGGGTGTTGACTCATTTAAACTAACATATTCATCCTCCTGTAACCAGGTTTCTGTAAGGCAGAATAAATCAATATGTTGATCAATTATTATATCATTTACCAACAGGGACTTAGAAGAGAGAGACCTAATGTTTAATAGACCACATTTAACTGTTTTAGTCTGTGGTGCAGTTGAAGGTGCTATATTATTTTTTCTTTTTGAATTTTTATGCTTAAATAGATTTTTGCTGGTTATTGGTGGTCTGGGAGCAGGCACCGTCTCTACGGGGATGGGGTAATGAGGGGATGGCAGGGGGAGAGAAGCTGCAGAGAGGTGTGTAAGACTACAACTCTGCTTCCTGGTCCCAACCCTGGATAGTCACGGTTTGGAGGATTTAAGAAAATTGGCCAGATTTCTAGAAATGAGAGCTGCTCCATCCAAAGTGGGATGGATGCCGTCTCTCCTAACAAGACCAGGTTTTCCCCAGAAGCTTTGCCAATTAGCTATGAAGCCCACCTCATTTTTTGGACACCACTCAGACAGCCAGCAATTCAAGGAGAACATGCGGCTAAACATGTCACTCCCGGTCCGATTGGGGAGGGGCCCAGAGAAAACTACAGAGTCCGACATTGTTTTTGCAAAGTTACACACCGATTCAATGTTAATTTTAGTGACCTCCGATTGGCGTAACCGGGTGTCATTACTGCCGACGTGAATTACAATCTTACCAAATTTACGCTTAGCCTTAGCCAGCAGTTTCAAATTTCCTTCAATGTCGCCTGCTCTGGCCCCCGGAAGACAATTGACTATGGTTGCTGGTGTCGCTAACTTCACATTTCTCAAAACAGAGTCGCCAATAACCAGAGTTTGATCCTCGGCGGGTGTGTCGTTGAGTGGGGAAAAACGGTTAGAAATGTGAACGGGTTGGCGGTGTACATGGGGCTTCTGTTTAGAACTACACTTCCTCCTCACAGTCACCCAGTCGGCCTGCTTTCCCGGCTGCTCGGGATCTGCCAGAGGGGAACTAACGGCGGCTAAGCTACCTTGGTCCGCACCGACTACAGGGGCCTGGCTAGCTGTAGAATTTTCCACGGTGCAGAGCCGAGTCTCCAATTCGCCCAGCCTGGCCTCCAAAGCTATGAATAAGCTACACTTATTACAAGTACCATTACTGCTAAAGGAGGCCGAGGAATAACTAAACATTTCACACCCAGAGCAGAAAAGTGCGGGAGAGACAGGAGAAGCCGCCATGCTAAATCGGCTAAGAGCTAGTAGCTGCGCTAAGCTAGCGGATTCCTAAAAACACGCAAAGTGAATAATGTGTAAATAATTTAGAGGTGATTCAGCAGAAGGAGTGCTTTAGTTAAGGCACGTGAAGATTATACTGTGAAACAAATCGTTATCTAGTTAACTAGATCAATCTAACTGCGCAGATTAAACAGCTAACAGATACAGAAAAACACTGCTGTGCTCCGGAACAGGAAGTGATACAATACCGCAGTGAGAGCCAACCACCAGTAGAGGCAAGCAAGACACACACACAGACAGACACGTACAGATACACACACACACACACACACACGTACAGATACACACACACACACGTACAGATACACACAGACGCACAGATACACACACACGCACAGATACACACACACACACATGTACAGATACACACACATGTACAGATACACACACACACACACACAGATACACACACACAGATAGACACATATACAGATATACACACACACACACACGTACAGATACACACACACACATACAGCCCCCCAACACACATATATAGCCACACACACACACACAGCCCCCCCAACACACATATATAGCCACACACACACACATACAGCCCCCCCAACACACATATATAGCCACACACACACACACATACAGCCCCCCCAACACACATATATAGCCACACACACACACACATACAGCCCCCCCAACACACATATATAGCCACACACACACAGACACACATATATAGTGCCTTAACTAAAGCACTCCTTCTGCTGAATCACCTCTAAATTATTTACACATTATTCACTTTGCGTGTTTTTAGGAATCCGCTAGGTTAGCATAGCTACTAGCTCTTAGCCGATTTAGCATGGCGGCTTCTCCTGTCTCTCCCGCACTTTTCTGCTCTGGGTGTGAAATGTTTAGTTATTCCTCGGCCTCCTTTAGCAGTAACGGTACTTGTAATAAGTGTAGCTTATTCGTAGCTTTGGAGGCCAGGCTGGGCGAATTGGAGACTCGGCTCCGCACCGTGGAAAATTCTACAGCTAGCCAGGCCCCTGTAGTCGGTGCGGACCAAGGTAGCTTAGCCGCCGTTAGTTCCCCCCTGGCAGATCCCGAGCAGCCGGGAAAGCAGGCTGACTGGGTGACTGTGAGGAGGAAGCGTAGCCCTAAACAGAAGCCCCGTGTACACCGCCAACCCGTTCACATCTCTAACCGTTTTTCCCCGCTCGACAACACACCCGCCGAGGATCAAACTCTGGTTATTGGCGACTCTGTTTTGAGAAATGTGAAGTTAGCGACACCAGCAACCATAGTCAATTGTCTTCCGGGGGCCAGAGCAGGCGACATTGAAGGAAATTTGAAACTGCTGGCTAAGGCTAAGCGTAAATTTGGTAAGATTGTAATTCACGTCGGCAGTAATGACTCCCGGTTACGCCAATCGGAGGTCACTAAAATTAACATTAAATCGGTGGGTAACTTTGCAAAAACAATGTCGGACTCTGTAGTTTTCTCTGGGCCCCTCCCCAATCGGACCGGGAGTGACATGTTAAGCCGCATGTTCTCCTTGAATTGCTGGCTGTCTGAGTGGTGTCCAAAAAATGAGGTGGGCTTCATAGATAATTGGCAAAGCTTCTGGGGAAAACCTGGTCTTGTTAGGAGAGACGGCATCCATCCCACTTTGGATGGAGCAGCTCTCATTTCTAGAAATCTGGCCAATTTTCTTAAATCTTCCAAACCGTGACTATCCAGGGTTGGGACCAGGAAGCAGAGTTGTAGTCTTACACACCTCTCTGCAGCTTCTCTCCCCCTGCCATCCCCTCACTACCCCATCCCCGTAGAGACGGTGCCTGCTCCCAGACCACCAACAACCAGTAAAAATCTATTTAAGCATAAAAATTCAAAAAGAAAAAATAATATAGCACCTTCAACTGCACCACAGACTAAAACAGTTAAATGTGGTCTATTAAACATTAGGTCTCTCTCTTCTAAGTCCCTGTTGGTAAATGATATAATAATTGATCAACATATTGATTTATTCTGCCTAACAGAAACCTGGTTACAGCAGGATGAATATGTTAGTTTAAATGAGTCAACACCCCCGAGTCACACTAACTGTCAGAATGCTCGTAGCACGGGCCGAGGCGGAGGATTAGCAGCAATCTTCCATTCCAGCTTATTAATTAATCAAAAACCCAGACAGAGCTTTAATTCATTTGAAAGCTTGTCTCTTAGTCCCAAAAACCAGTTTTATTTGTTATTATCTATCGTCCACCTGGTCGTTACTGTGAGTTTCTCTGTGAATTTTCAGACCTTTTGTCTGACTTAGTGCTTAGCTCAGATAAGATAATTATAGTGGTATTGCTTAAATTTTCATTGTTACACAGATGATACCCAGCTTTATCTATCCATGAAGCCAGAGGATACACACCAATTAGCTAAACTGCAGGATTGTCTTACAGACATAAAGACATGGATGACCTCTAATTTCCTGCTTTTAAACTCAGATAAAACTGAAGTTATTGTACTTGGCCCCACAAATCTTGGAAGCATGGTGTCTAACCAGATCGTTACTCTGGATGGCATTTCCCTGATCTCTGGTAATACTGTGAGAAATCTTGGAGTTATTTTTGATCAGGATATGTCATTCAAAGCGCATATTAAACAAATATGTAGGACTGCCTTTTTTCATTTACGCAATATCTCTAAAATCAGAAAGGTCTTGTCTCAGAGTGATGCTGAAAAACTAATTCATGCATTTATTTCCTCTAGGCTGGACTATTGTAATTCATTATTATCAGGTTGTCCTAAAAGTTCCCTAAAAAGCCTTCAGTTGGTTCAGAATGCTGCAGCTAGAGTACTGACGGGGACTAGCAGGAGAGAGCATATCTCACCCGTGTTGGCCTCTCTTCATTGGCTTCCTGTTAATTCTAGAATAGAATTTAAAATTCTTCTTCTTACTTATAAGGTTTTGAATAATCAGGTCCCATCTTATCTTAGGGACCTCGTAGTACCATATTACCCCATTAGAGCGCTTCGCTCTCAGACTGCGGGCTTACTTGTAGTTCCTAGGGTTTGTAAGAGTAGAATGGGAGGCAGAGCCTTCAGCTTTCAGGCTCCTCTCCTGTGGAACCAGCTCCCAATTCAGATCAGGGAGACAGATACCCTCTCTACTTTTAAGATTAGGCTTAAAACTTTCCTTTTCGCTAAGGCTTATAGTTAGGGCTGGATCGGGTGACCCTGGACCATCCCTTGGTTATGTTGCTTTAGACGTAGACTGTGGGGGGGTTCCCATGATGCACTGTTTCTTTCTTTTTTTGCTCCGTATGCATCACTCTGCATTTAATCATTAGTGATCGATCTCTGCCCCCCTTCTCGGCATGTCTTTTTCCTGGTTCTTTCCCTCAGCCCCAACCAGTCTCAGCAGAAGACTGCCCCTCCCTGAGCCTGGTTCTGCTGGAGGTTTCTTCCTGTTAAAAGGGAGTTTTTCCTTCCCACTGTGGCCAAGTGCTTGCTCATAGGGGGTCGTTTTGACCGTTGGGGTTTTTCATGGTTATTGTATGGCCTTGCCTTGCAATATGGAGCGCCTTGGGGCAACTGTTTGTTGTGATTTGGCGCTATATAAGAAAAAAGTTGATTGATTGATTGATAGTGGGCGATTTTAACATCCACACAGATGCTGAGAATGACAGCCTCAACACTGCATTTAATCTATTATTAGACTCTATTGGCTTTGCTCAAAAAGTAAATGAGTCCACCCACCACTTTAATCATATCTTAGATCTTGTTCTGACTTATGGTATGGAAATAGAAGACTTAACAGTATTCCCTGAAAACTCCCTTCTGGCTGATCATTTCTTAATAACATTTACATTTACTCTGATGGACTACCCAGCAGTGGGGAATAAGTTTCATTACACTAGAAGTCTTTCAGAAAGCGCTGTAACTAGGTTTAAGGATGTGATTCCTTCTTTATGTTCTCTAATGCCATATACCAACACAGTGCAGAGTAGCTACCTAAACTCTGTAAGGGAGATAGAGTATCTCGTCAATAGTTTTACATCCTCATTGAAGACAACGTTGGATGTTGTAGCTCCTCTGAAAAAGAGAGCTTTAAATCAGAAGTGTCTGACTCCGTGGTATAACTCACAAACTCGTAGCTTAAAGCAGATAACCCGTAAGTTGGAGAGGAAATGGCGTCTCACTAATTTAGAAGATCTTCACTTAGCCTGGAAAAAGAGTCTGTTGCTCTATAAAAAAGCCCTCCGTAAAGCTAGGACATCTTTCTACTCATCACTAATTGAAGAAAATAAGAACAACCCCAGGTTTCTTTTCAGCACTGTAGCCAGGCTGACAAAGAGTCAGAGCTCTATTGAGCTGAGTATTCCATTAACTTTAACTAGTAATGACTTCATGACTTTCTTTGCTAACAAAATTTTAACTATTAGAGAAAAAATTACTCATAACCATCCCAAAGACGTATCGTTATCTTTGGCTGCTTTCAGTGATGCCGGTATTTGGTTAGACTCTTTCTCTCCGATTGTTCTGTCTGAGTTATTTTCATTAGTTACTTCATCCAAACCATCAACATGTTTATTAGACCCCATTCCTACCAGGCTGCTCAAGGAAGCCCTACCATTATTTAATGCTTCGATCTTAAATATGATCAATCTATCTTTGTTAGTTGGCTATGTACCACAGGCTTTTAAGGTGGCAGTAATTAAACCATTACTTAAAAAGCCATCACTTGACCCAGCTATCTTAGCTAATTATAGGCCAATCTCCAACCTTCCTTTTCTCTCAAAAATTCTTGAAAGGGTAGTTGTAAAACAGCTAACTGATCATCTGCAGAGGAATGGTCTATTTGAAGAGTTTCAGTCAGGTTTTAGAATTCATCATAGTACAGAAACAGCATTAGTGAAGGTTACAAATGATCTTCTTATGGCCTCAGACAGTGGACTCATCTCTGTGCTTGTTCTGTTAGACCTCAGTGCTGCTTTTGATACTGTTGACCATAAAATTTTATTACAGAGATTAGAGCATGCCATAGGTATTAAAGGCACTGCGCTGCGGTGGTTTGAATCATATTTGTCTAATAGATTACAATTTGTTCATGTAAATGGGGAATCTTCTTCACAGACTAAAGTTAATTATGGAGTTCCACAAGGTTCTGTGCTAGGACCAATTTTATTCACTTTATACATGCTTCCCTTAGGCAGTATTATTAGACGGTATTGCTTAAATTTTCATTGTTACGCAGATGATACCCAGCTTTATCTATCCATGAAGCCAGAGGACACACACCAATTAGCTAAACTGCAGGATTGTCTTACAGACATAAAGACATGGATGACCTCTAATTTCCTGCTTTTAAACTCAGATAAAACTGAAGTTATTGTACTTGGCCCCACAAATCTTAGAAACATGGTGTCTAACCAGATCCTTACTCTGGATGGCATTACCCTGACCTCTAGTAATACTGTGAGAAATCTTGGAGTCATTTTTGATCAGGATATGTCATTCAAAGCGCATATTAAACAAATATGTAGGACTGCTTTTTTGCATTTACGCAATATCTCTAAAATCAGAAAGGTCTTGTCTCAGAGTGATGCTGAAAAACTAATTCATGCATTTATTTCCTCTAGGCTGGACTATTGTAATTCATTATTATCAGGTTGTCCTAAAAGTTCCCTAAAAAGCCTTCAGTTAATTCAAAATGCTGCAGCTAGAGTACTGACGGGGACTAGAAGGAGAGAGCATATCTCACCCATATTGGCCTCTCTTCATTGGCTTCCTGTTAATTCTAGAATAGAATTTAAAATTCTTCTTCTTACTTATAAGGTTTTGAATAATCAGGTCCCATCTTATCTTAGGGACCTCGTAGTACCATATCACCCCAATAGAGCGCTTCGCTCTCAGACTGCAGGCTTACTTGTAGTTCCTAGGGTTTGTAAGAGTAGAATGGGAGGCAGAGCCTTCAGCTTTCAGGCTCCTCTCCTGTGGAACCAGCTCCCAATTCAGATCAGGGAGACAGACACCCTCTCTACTTTTAAGATTAGGCTTAAAACTTTCCTTTTTGCTAAAGCTTATAGTTAGGGCTGGATCAGGTGACCCTGAACCATCCCTTAGTTATGCTGCTATAGACGTAGACTGCTGGGGGGTTCCCATGATGCACTGTTTCTTTCTCTTTTTGCTCTGTATGCACCACTCTGCATTTAATCATTAGTGATCGATCTCTGCTCCCCTCCACAGCATGTCGTTTTCCTGGTTCTCTTCCTCAGCCCCAACCAGTCCCAGCAGAAGACTGCCCCTCCCTGAGCCTGGTTCTGCTGGAGGTTTCTTCCTGTTAAAAGGGAGTTTTTCCTTCCCACTGTAGCCAAGTGCTTGCTCACAGGGGGTCGTTTTGACCGTTGGGGTTTTACATAATTATTGTATGGCCTTGCCTTACAATATAAAGCGCCTTGGGGCAACTGTTTGTTGTGATTTGGCGCTATATAAAAAAAATTGATTGATTGATTGATATAGCCACACACACACAGACACACATATATAGCCACACACACACACATACAGCCCCCCCAACACACATATATAGCCACACACACACACATACAGCCGCCCAACACACATATATAGCCACACACACACACATACAGCCGCCCAACACACATATATAGCCACACACACACAGACACACATATATAGCCACACACACACAGACACACATATATAACCACACACACACACACACATACAGCCCCCCCAACACACATATATAGCCACACACACACAGACACACATATATAGCCACACACACAGACACACATATATAGCCTGACACACACACACGCACATACAGCCCCCCCAACACACATATATAGCCACACACACACAGACACACATATATAGCCTGACACACACACATACAGCCCCCCCAACACACATATATAGCCACACACACACACACACACACACACACACATACAGCCCCCCCAACACACATATATAGCCACACACACACAGACACATCTGAAATCAGACTGTTTGACCTTTGTGTTGCTGTTTTTTTCCAAGTCAGTGGATGCATTTGGGTCACACCTTTCACCTGTAAGCAGGAGGCGCTCTTCAGTGTACAAGTGAACAGCGCAGTGTTCCAGTCAAACCTCAGTGACATAATCAGGCAGAAATGTAACCTGGCTGACGGATCACAAACAGGATGAAGGATTTTCTGAACCTCACTCCACCCACCACAGGTGAGGTGCCGTGGGCGGGGCCACCTCCTCTGTTGTTCTGTTGTTACTGACACAGGAAGGCTGCTTGATGTGACACACCCACTCAGGTAACCAGAGCTGTGTGTCTGCTGGCGTTCAGGTGGCAGTGCTGCCTTCCTGTACATTTTGGACAGTGGGAAATCCAAACATTCGATATGGAAAAGCCATCTGCTGAGCAGCACCTTCACCCATTCATCAGTTCCCAGTTCTTCTTTCAAGAAGAACTTGGGTTGTAGGTGTTGCTACTTGACATAGTAGGTGGTTTCAGGGGTACTTGGGGAAGTACCCGAACTATGCAAAGATGCAGAGACATCGTGGTACTGGTACTTCCTGAGGACCTGTCTTCTGGGATCCTCCTGGTTGACTTGCACCTGTCACATGGTTCCTGAGGCCTTCAACAGTGGTTCCATTGTGACAGGACGTCACTGTTATTGACTGGAACACTCAACAGGTTGTGGTGAAAACTACCTATAGCAGGTGTCAGCAGAGGCCACATGTGGCATGGGGGCGGTGCCTTTTGCATCGCCCCCATGCCACTAGGACAAGGAAAAACATCTTGACCCCAGACCCCCGAGTGCCCCGTGTCTGGCTCAGAAGCAAACTGAAGACTCACATGAGTACAAACACAGTAAATGTCACTCTGATCTCATTATGACATCACAGAATCAGGCAGTACTGGGACCTGAGTCTGGACCCGCAGCACAGACCTGGATGTGGACAGTCACACGTTTCAAGCTCTGAGTGCTCGTCTAAATTTGACTTCTACTGTTAAAAGTCAGTGTTAAAATGCAGAAATGCTGCAGTTGGCTATCGTGTGAGAAGTACTCGGAGTACTGCAGTAAACAAAATCACAACTTTGCTTTAGGAAATACACAGTTTGTCCTTCAGTGATGACCCCACCTGACCTGCACGTACCTCTCTGTCATGATCCTCTGGTGTCACAGTGATGTTCTGTCCACGGCAGCATGAAGACTTGACTGGACGCTCGCCGTGTCTTCTTCACTGCGCTGTGCCCCCCCTGTGTTTCTATGAGACTCGCCCTCGTTCTCTGGTCTGACAGGTTCCACTGCATTTCAGAGCTGCAGCCGTCTGATTGGTGGACACTCACCTGGTGCACAGCTGAGCATCAGTTCTGACTCCATAAATATTCATGAGCCAGTGAAGGGAGCAGGGTGATCCCAGGGTCCTAGTGCCTGTCTGGATCCTCGTCGCAGCTCATTTTGAGCAACATTGAAACTGTTTTTCAGTTAAGTTTTCTTCACATACAAAAATGGTTTGTCAAATTCTTCAGCAGGTCCACGACTGCACATATTCAAATCTGAAAGCTGTTAAAAGCTGTAAAACTCTTCGTGCACCAGCCAACATCTGCTAAAAAATGCTGATGGTGTTTAAATGTTGAATCCATGCCAGATCATTTAGTAATACAGTGAAGAAAATGATGTGGGTGGATGCTACTCTCAATTTCAAAGTTCGCGGTACAAATAAATAAAATTATATTTTACACAAAAACCACCAGGAAACACGACCTAAGATAAACATAACCTTTAATAATGTTACATAAACTGTTAACTGTACATATAAAGGTGCATTTCATTTCTGTTCTTAATCATTCTTAGTTTAACAAGGAATCACATGTACTTTAAAATGCTTCAATATGAATTTATCTCATTTTAAATGTCTTTACAATTGCTACAGGATCCATTACTATAATGACCTACTCTGTGGAGTACTTTTACATGCCTGCAAAGAAATAAAATAAAAACATGGTTACTTTCACTGATCAGAACACAAATAGTGTCATGGTCTGCCCTGGTCCTTTGCCCTTTTTAACCTTGTGTGTAGTTTATCTGTTTTTCCCCCTTAGGTGGCGCGCTGCAGAGCCGAGGAACACCTGCAACTCATCATCTCACACCTGAAGCTTATGAGCAGCTCATCAGGAGCGGGCTACGTAAACCCCGGTTTTAAGTTCAAGTTTGTTTTACGTGCCATGAAGCTAGTTCATTTTTTCCAAGGCCAGATTCTTCCAGGAGCTTCACTGAGATTCCATGACCTTGACCTCGTCTTTCCTGTTGCTTCCATGCGTTCTGATGTTGCAGCTTTCCGCAGCTTGTTTTAAGGTAACCTGGCCAACTCTAAATTTTGTATTAGAGCTCGTTATTTTCTCTGGTGTTTCCAGACACTCTCCTGCTCAGCTTCCATGTTGCAAAATGCTCCTGGCTCCACCACTATCTTCACAACGGCTCTCAGCTACAGAGCACATAGCTCTGCCACGCTTCCGTTAAGCTCATTCATGTTCTGCGAGATTCCGCTCTCCTGCAGCTCCTGTCCATGACTGTGCATGACCAAGAACTGTTTTCCTAGAACTGTATGAACTCTGATATTGAACCACTAAGAACTTTCCAAGTCATTTCTAAAGTCAAGTCCTGCTTAAATGGAGCTGTCACAAGATGCACCTGACCTTCGACCTCTGAAGATAACTCATGAACTGAAATGATTCCTGAACAGCAAACTTTATTTCTTCGGCTGTAAACATTATTTCCAGAACTGTGAACATTTCTGTTTTGAGCCTTCTGTGAACTGTCTGTTGTTAAAGGCTTCAGAGTTATGAGTGCAGTCACTCACCTCCGTTCTCCTAGTTCCTTTTCTCGGCTCTGTGCATCCCACCTGGCCCCAGCTCCAGAATCTTATACTCCAGGATTCCTGCTTGTTCTCAGACTCCCAAGTCTGTCCATGTGTGCGCTGCAGCTCCCAGACGTTTCACCGCTACAAGTGGGCCCTGCCTTGGCTCAGCAGGCCGTCGATCCAGTGCAGAATTGTTCACTTGTTTATGGTAAATAAATCTTTTAGTTCACAACCAGTTCTGTTCCTTGCTCCCAACGTTTAAGTCCATCATCTGTCTGGACCTCTAACCATAACAAATTGGCAAGCTTCATGTTGTTTGTACAGATATCATATTGTAGCGCCATGGCCTCAATTCGCCCTGATTAAATAAAATATATTAAGGCTGTCTCAACGACAACCTGAGTTTTCAACTGGAGACAGACTGTGCTTTCCACCCCCAGTTGAGAAATTCCTAAGTCATCTGGAGATCTTCAGATAAGTTTTGGAGACGTCCCCCGATGGTCCAACACTGCTTTGCAGAGGAAAAACAAAGCTGTAATTCAAAGTTCTTCAAAGGGAAGCCCTTGCCTTTTCACGGTTAAACTCTGGTCATTATGAATTACATGACATTATAATTGCTTCACATCAGAATCTGAGCTTCTCCAGGTCAGGAGAACTCAAACTTTATGATCAAACTAAGGCAGGAGCCTCTCAAGACTGCAAAACCTCCCCGAAAACAAGAATGGGGCCATGAATCTTTGAGTCTCCATGACCAGCTACTTCTTTGTTTAAAGCAAAAGGAAAAGACCTTTGGTTTGAAATAAAAAATTTAGATCAGTATTTCTTTCATTTATATCTAAAGACTTATAATGTTTGTTTGTATTGATCATTCAAACAAAATGCTTTGCATGTAGTCATTCCATTTATTGATATGTGTGATTCTGCCTCCATTGTCAAATGTTGATGAAGTATTCTGTTTTAACCCAGAGGATATGCTTAAGTGGCGATGAATAATGTATCCATTTGAGTGTCTTAGAATAATAGTATTTCAAATTAATTAATGTGTTTAAATAGTTGAATCATTTGAGTCTGCTCTGAAAAAAAAAAGAGGTGGGCTTCATAGATAATTGGCAAAGCTTCTGGGGAAAACCTGGTTTTGTTAGGAGAGACGGCATCCATCCCACTTTGGATGGAGCAGCTCTCATCTCTAGAAATCTGGCCAATTTTATTAAACCCTCCAAATCGTGACTATCCAGGGTTGGGACCAGGAAGCAGAGTTGTAGTCTTACACACCTCTCTGCAGCTTCTCTCCCCTTGCCATCCCCCCAATACCCCATCCCCGTAGAGACAGTGCCTGCTCCCAGACCACCAATAACCAGTAAAAATCTATTTAAGCATAAAAATTCAAAAAGAAATAATACTATAGCACCTTCAACTGCACCACAGACTAAAACAGTTAAATGTGGTCTATTAAACATTAGGTCTCTCTCTTCTAAGTCCCTGTTAGTAAATGATATAATAATTGATCAACATATTGATTTATTCTGCCTTACAGAAACCTGGTTACAGCAGGATGATTATGTTAGTTTAAATGAGTCAACACCCCCGAGTCAGAATGCTCGAAGCACGGGTCGAGGAGGAGGATTAGCAGCAATCTTCCACTCCAGCTTATTAATTAATCAAAGACCCAGACAGAGCTTTAATTAGTTTGAAAGCTTGACTCTTAGTCTTGTCCATCCAAATTGGAAGTCCCAAAAAACAGTTTTATTTGTTATTATCTATCGTCCACCTGGTTGTTACCTGGTTGCTCAGATAAGATAATTATAGTGGGTGATTTTAACATCCACATAGATGCTGAGAATGACAGCCTCAACACTGCATTTAATCTATTATTAGACTCAGTTGGCTTCGCTCAAAATGTAAATGAGCCCCCCCACCACTTTAGCCACACTTTAGATCTTGTTCTGACATATGACATAGAAATTAAATACTTAACAGTATTCCCTGAAAACCCCTTTTTGTCTGATCATTTCTTAATAACATTTACTCTGATGGACTACCCAGCAGTGGGGAATAAGTTTCATTACAGTAGAAGTCTTTCTGAAAGCGCTGTAACTAGGTTTAAGGATATGATTCCTTCTTTGTTATGTTCTTCAATGCCATATACCAACACAGTGCAGAGTAGCTACCTAAACTCTGTGAGTGAGATATTACATCCTCACTGAGCACAACTTTGGATGCTGTAGCTCCTCTGAAAAAGAGAGCTTTAAATCAGAAGTGCCTGACTCCGTGGTATAACCTACAAACTTGCAGCTTAAAGCAGATAACCCGTAAGCTGGAGAGGAAATGGCGTCTCACTAATTTAGAAGATCTTCATTTAGCCTGGAAAAAGAGTCTGTTGCTCTATAAAAAAGCCCTCCATAAAGCTAGGACATCTTACTATTCATCACTAACTGAAGAAAAGTAAGTAAGTAAGTAAGCTTTATTTATAAAGCGCCTTTCACAGACCAGGGTCACAAAGCGCTGCACATGGCATACAAAAATAATCTAAAAATAACATACGAAAACAATAAAATACAATATTAGGCTGAAAAGCTAACTTAAACAAAATGCGTCTTTAGTTGCCTTCTAAAAGTATCTATACAATCCTTAGAACGAAGGGCACAGGGAAGCTCATTCCAGAGGCTAGGCGCCACCGCTTTAAAAGATCTGTCCCCGCGAGTTTTAAAACGGGTCCGAGGAACCATCAACAGGTTCTGATTGGACGACCTGAGGCTCCTGGAGGAAGCATAAGGCTGGATCAGTTCCCTGATGTACTCCGGTGCCTGTCCATGCAGAGCTCTAAAAGTCAATACCAGGATTTTGTAATGAATCCTGTAGGAGACAGGCAGCCAATGCAAAGTATTAAGAATAGGAGTAATATGGTCCCCCCTGCGGGTGTGGGTAAGCAGGCGCGCAGCAGAATTTTGCACAACCTGCAGGCGGGCCAACTCCTTCTTATTCAGACAGGTGAAAAGACTGTTACAATAATCCAAACGCGATGAGACGAATGCATGAACAATCATCTCAAGCTCTTTTAAAGTCACCATCTTACGGAGCTTAGAGATGTTCCGAATTTGGAAAAAACAGTTCTTAACCAGGTAATTTGTGTGCTGCTCCAGAGACATCCCTCCATCCAAAATGACACCCAGGTTACGCAGGCTGCTTTTGACCGTGCAGCTTAGGCTACCGAGATGCTGCTTAATTCCAGGTACAGCACTATCTGGTGCTGCAATCAGAGTCTCAGTCTTATTGGAATTTAACTGCAGACTGTTCTCAGTGAGCCATTCCGTAATTTTGGCCAAACAATTTGTGAGAGAGCAGAGTTTCTGTGGCTCAGTTGTCTTAAAAGAGCAGTACAACTGTGATCATCAGCATACAAATGATAGGACACATCACTGAACTGCTGGATCAGCTTGCTGAGAGGAAGGAGATACAACGAGAACAAAACAGGTCCCAAGACCGATCCCTGCGGTACACCCCACAGAAGATCTGCAGATTCTGACACCGCATTGCCCACCATCACACTAAAAGTTCTACCAGTCAGGTAAGAGGTAAACCACTCTAAAACACAACCTGACATTCCAACCAAATCCCGCAATCTGTTTATCAGAATGCCATGGTCATCGGTATCAAACGCCGAAGACAGATCAAGCAGCATCAGCACAGAACATTTGCCAGTGTCAGCTGCCATCATCATGTCACTAGACACCTTCAACAGGGCTGTTTCAGTAGAATGAAACTCACGGTACCCAGATTGAAAAGTGTCATGGATGTCGTTGGCCTGCAAAAACGATCTCAATTGAGCACAGACTACCTTTTCCAAGACTTTGACCAAGAAAGGGGTTTTAGATATTGGCCTAAAGTTCTTGAGTTCTGTAGAATCCAATCCAGCTTTCTTTAACTGTGGTTCCACAATGGCATGTTTAAAATAACAGGGAAACACACCACTCGACAAAGATATATTAAACATTTTAGCAATGTAGGGCCCGATGGAGTCAAATACATTCACAAACAGTTTAAACAGAAGAACATCCAAAATACCAGAGGATGGCTTCAGTTTATTCATGATGGTTGAGATGTCCTCTACAGTATCAGGCTCAACTGAGGCCCAGTACTGAGTGGGAGGTTCCCAGTGCTGGGGACCATGGCATGGAGGCAGGTTGTCCTTTATAACTCTAACCTTATCAATAAAGAAATCCAGGAACTCCTCACAACTAGTTTTAGAGATAACAGGAGTGACGGCAGCAGGTGACACAAGAGAGCTGATTGATGAACATTTGGAAGTGTGCTTGAGGCTGGCTGTCAGCAGCTACTGTCCGGACTACGCATCCCTGGCTGATTCAATTCAGTGCAAGTCATCAAAGTAAACTCAGGTAATTACAAAAAAATGTTAATAGTTTTATGTGTGTTGTGCAATATTGGCTCATTCGGTTATGCAAGGTACATCAACATACACTGTACATACAAAGAATCCTCAATACATTTGAAAATAATTATATGTTTTGCATTTTTGTAGTGGGGTAGATCATTTTGACTTGGTCGTTTTATAAGTAGCTCGCATGCTGAAAAAGTGTGAGCACCCCTGCCTTGGAGGATCAGTGAGGTTACGTGGGCAGCTGTATGGAACACCATCTCTCTCTTGAAAATAGTGAAATTTCACCACCATGACTCTCAGGGGTTCTCCTTTGTTGGGTGGTGGTCACAGGCCGTGGTGGACCCGGTCCAAATTCTGAGCAAAGTCGAGGCCCAGTAGCTCCTGTAGTAACTTAGCGATAGCATCTGTGGGTCATTGGCCCCCGCCATTCTCAATTCCCTCTTTTATGCAGATAATGTGAGCGTTGCATCGGCACTGCCGTCCTTCCAAGTTGTCTAGCTTTAGCTGTAGCACTGCAACCTCCAACTTCAGCTGGCCAACATCTCCCTCTATATTTGTCATCTTATCAGAGTACATGTTCAGTCCGTCTTCCAGATCCTTCACCAGAGTTTCTTGTTTCGCCTTATCGTCCCATATAGAGTCTATTTTGGCATTTAGATCATGTGTGCATGAGTCTATACGAGACAGTATCTTGCTCTCACTGCTTGCAGTGGTGGCCATCACTTCAGGTAAGTCCACCTTCTCATTGTTCGAGGCTCTAGAAGAGTCCAAGGCTTTAGCAGCCTGGGCCCGTAACCTCAGTGCATCTCAAAGTCCTCTCAAAGATTTCAAAATGTAGCCTAAAATATCCTGGCAAGGACTCCCAGCCTCATAGAGACCCAAGAGGTGTCTGAGAGCAACTCTGGGCAAGGAGTTGACAGAAACTCCTATGTTAGTGAGGAGGTGGGGTTGCAGAGATGAGAATGGGCAAAAAAAACTTGTGAAAATCAGCGGGGGGCCCGGGGACCACCAGAGACCCCCAGCGGGGTCCAGGGGCAGTGGCCTTGGTGGGAGCCCACAGGTTTTGAGCATTTTAGAGGCATTTTGGGGCCACTAGAGAGACCTAATTTCATGAATTTCCATGTTCTATTTTTTGTATGTTGGGGTTTGTGGAAGCCTGAGTGTAAAAACAGAATCTGTCTGTGTGGACCTTCTTTCAGTGATACCTGCCTCGTGCTGCAGCACATCTACTTACTTTAAATGCCACAGCATTGGACAGATATCACTGAACTCACCAAAACTACCCTGCAATGAGCTCTGGAATATACTGGAACTTCACACACATATGTGTAAATCATTTAAAGAGATGACAACAGATATATTTGTGGTATAAAACAGTGACTTTATTAATATTTACTGCCCCATAATAAATTCCTAAATCACACTGTGTGACTGCTGATGTCAGTCAGCAGGAAAACCTCACAGGTACAAACAGCATAGTATCATTAAAAAAACCACACAGGTCCTGAGCACCAGCTGGACCGCAGTCTGTGAAAGTCACCAAAATAAAAAATAAAAACAAAACTGATTCAAGATGATTTCAGCACACAGGCATTTTTGAATGGTTCATCTATTAACTACTCAACTGTGAGGCCTGAAGGAAGTTTCTGTAGGAAGTATTTTAGCCCTAAGGTCCAGTGAGAGGGGGACATGTTGGCTTTTTAAATACTTGAAAGACACTGGACTCATCCAGAGGATTTAGTGCTGCTGTAACAGACTGATGCAGCAGGTGGCAGCAATGTAACAGTAAGGATGTGAAGGAATATATCCTAAATGTGCTTAAATATGCATTAAACTTTGTGCTTTTCCCCATTCAGTATCATCATATTATTTATCTTTTATTGAGCTAAAAATATATTGTTACATGAGTGTGTTTTAATGTTTAGAAGTCATCATTTACATATTACTAGAGCTTGTTGCTGAAGAATATATTACTCATATGGTTATAGTGATCAATATTTATCAATACTTATTAAACATGTAAACAATAGTTAAAGTTAATTACATGATATCTATATATTCAAATACTCTTGGGTTATATGTTTGAATGCTGTTTTTGAAATGTGCAAACATTCTTGTGATGTAACTTGCTGACAGTTTTTCAGTTAGTAGTTGTTGCCTGAAAACCTTATCAGAAGACTTCACAGCGCGTGTGGGCAGGACTATGCCACGAAATAGAGGGATCAAGACCACCCAGATGAAGGACAAAGCCCAAGATTAGCAGAAAGATGTTGTAGTAGCTTAGGGTATAAATTTAAAAGCCAGCCCACTGTTCGGGGTTCCTCCTTGCTGTCAGCTTGCTGGGACACCAGATTGCTGGTTGGAAGCTTGCAGCTCCTGGGACCCTCAGAACTTCTGGGTATGCTTTTGTTTATCTCACTCATTCTGTAAAACTTAAATTCTGTCAAAATTTGTGACATTTAAATCCTGTTCATTAAATCTCTGAGTGGTGGACTAGCCCTCAGAGTAACTGTGTTCAAATTTAAACGACTGGTTAATACCTTCTTTCAAATCAATGGACGCACGGGATAAGAGGAGGTCACAGGGGACCCCCAAAATATCCCAATAGATGCCAGCTGCCGTTATACACCACAAAAAAAGAGGAAGAAGAAAGGTTTTTTTTTATAAACTCAGAACATGAATATTCTTAACTGTATGAATGAATAACAGAACAGCCTCAGAATTGACATTCAGTATCGTAGGAAATTATGACCTACTAAGTACAAACAAGAGTTGTCATAATCAACACAACTTTCTTTTTTTAATTTTATGATCAAACTGTGATTTTTTTCAATTATTTATTTATTTTTTACTACCTCACGTTCTTGGCATTTTTTCCACACAAAGTTAAACAATATTGATTAAGGTGTGTGTGTGTGTGTGTGTGTGTGTGGTGTGTGTGTGTGTGTGTGTGTGTGTGTGTGGGTGTGTGTGGTGTGTGTGTGTGTGTGTGTGTGTGTGTGTGTGTGTGACTGAGGGAGACAGAGAGGTTGTTCTACAGACCAATTTATTTTTATGAAGTGCAGTGATAAAGTGTCAGATACTGCATGCAGTCATATTCAATAAAAATATTAATATTGCCTACTTTGTGTGTTCAGCTGTATGTGTGTAAGACTTTATTTTTTAACGATCTGTGTGAACTTGGTGATTCATGCAAACATCCAGTGATGGCAAACAGGGAAATAATCTGTCAGCCTTGTTCACTGTATTCTTCTCAAAAGCACCGCGTTCAGTACGAGCAAGGTTTTCCAACTGACTTTATATCACCAACAAAACAGAGCAAACAAATGGTTAAATAAATAAATAATTAAATAACCTGACTGGAGGCTGTGACTGCCGCGACTGGAGCTGTTTTCAGCTCTGTCAAGTTAAAAGCACCACGTACGACACAAAACAAGTTCACCAAATAACTTTAAATATCAGACAAACCGAAAAAGAGGCGAGCTGAAGAAAACTTAAGCTGGGCAAGAGTACTGACAGAGCAACGTGAGGCAGAATCCAGCCAAGCACAGAGAGAGATCCTGTGTGTGTGTGTGTGTGTGTGTGTGTGTGTGGTGTGTGTGTGTGTGTGTGTGTGTGTGGTGTGTGTGTGTGTTGTGTGTGTGTGGTGTGTGTGTGTGTGTGTGTGAGAAAGACAAGCTGCAGACAGATGTGTCTGTGTCGGGAGGGGTGGGCGCTGTGTGAGACTGGCCAGTCACAGAGGGTGAAGACAGTCAGTTAACCAATGAGAATTTTCCTTCAGCACGAGCACAGATATTGATGAGTTTTATTCGGATCATGCTCGTGCTCGTCAAAAATGCTTTATCCGTACCGGATACTCATGTGAAACGAGTATCCGGCTCAACCCTAGTTAATAATAATAAAAAAATAATAATGCTAAAATACCCTCGGCCATATGAACATTGTGTTCTGTATAATCTGCAGTTGTTTAAGTATTTATTAGGTTCCAAAAACTGAGTTACCAGCTAGCAACCAGACTGTGACGTCACAGTGCAGCTCTTCTGTGATTGGCTGTTATCTCCGCCACTCAAAAATGAAACAAAGCTAGCATCTGCAGAATGTCTTTTAAATCACTTCAATCAATCAATCAATCAATCAACTTTTTTCTTGTATAGCGCCAAATCACAACAAACAGTTGCCCCAAGGCGCTCCACATTGCAAGGCAAGGCCATACAATAATTATGAAACACAGTCTACGTCTAAAGCAACATAACCAAGGGATGGTCCAGGGTCACCCGATCCAGCCCTAACTATAAGCCTTAGCGAAAAGGAAAGTTTTAAGCCTAATCTTAAAAGTAGAGAGGGTATCTGTCTCCCTGATCTGAATTGGGAGCTGGTTCCACAGGAGAGGAGCCTGAAAGCTGAAGGCTCTGCCTCCCATTCTACTCTTACAAACCCTAGGAACTACAAGTAAGCCCGCAGTCTGAGAGCGAAGCGCTCTAATGGGGTAATATGGTACTACGAGGTCCCTAAGATAAGATGGGACCTGATTATTCAAAACCTTATAAGTAAGAAGAAGAATTTTAAATTCTATTCTAGCATTAACAGGAAGCCAATGAAGGGAGGCCAACACGGGTGAGATATGCTCTCTCCTGCTAGTCCCCGTCAGTACTCTAGCTGCAGCATTCTGACCACTGAAGGCTTTTTAGGGAACTTTTAGGACAACCTGATAATAATGAATTACAATAGTCCAGCCTAGAGGAAACAAATGCATGAATTAGTTTTTCAGCATCACTCTGAGACAAGACCTTTCTGATTTTAGAGATATTGCGTAAATGCAAAAAGGCAGTCCTACATATTTGTTTAATATGCGCTTTGAATGACATATCCTGATCAAAAATAACTCCAAGATTTCTCACAGTATTACTAGAGATCAGGGAAATGCCATCCAGAGTAACGATCTGGTTAGACACCATGCTTCTAAGATTTGTGGGGCCAGTACAATAACTTCAGTTTTATCTGAGTTTAAAAGCAGGAAATTAGAGGTCATCCATGTCTTTATGTCTGTAAGACAATCCTGCAGTTTAGCTAATTGGTGCGTATCCTCTGGCTTCATGGATAGATAAAGCTGGGTATCATCTGCGTAACAATGAAAATTTAAGCAATACCGTCTAATAATACTGCCCAAGGGAAGCATGTATAAAGTGAATAAAATTGGTCCTAGCACAGAACCTTGTGGAACTCCATAATTAACTTTAGTCTGTGAAGAAGATTCCCCATTTACATGAACAACTGTAATCTATTAGACAAATATGATTCAAACCACCGCAGCGCAATGCCTTAATACCTATGACATGCTCTAATCTCTGTAATAAAATTTTATGGTCAACAGTATCAAAAGCAGCACTGAGGTCCAACAGAACAAGCACAGAGATAAAGTCCACTGTCCGAAGCCATAAGAAGATCATTTGTAACCTTCACTAATGCTGTTTCTGTACTATGATGAATTCTAAAACCTGACTGAAACTCTTCAATAGACCATTCCTCTGCAGGTGATCATTAGCTGTTTTACAACTACCCTCTCAAGAATCTTTGAGAGAAAAGGAAGGTTGGAGATTGGCCTATAATTAGCTAAGATAGCTGGGTCAAGTGATGGCTTTTTAAGTAATGGTTAATTACTGCCACCTTAAAGGCCTGTGGTACATAACCAACTAACAAAGATAGATTGATCATATTAAGATTGAAGCATTAAATAATGGTAGGACTTCCTTGAGCAGGCCTGGCAGGAATGGGGTCTAATAAGCATGTTGATGGTTTGGATAAGTAACTATGAAAATAACTCAGACAGAACAAATCTGAGAGAAAGATGTCTAACCAAATACCGGCATCACTGAAAGCGCCAAGATAACGATACATTCTTGGGATTGTTATGAGTAATTTTTCTCTAATAGTCAAAATTTTTGTTAGCAAAGAAAGTCATGGAAGTCATTACTAGTTAAAGTTAATGGAATACTCAGCTCAAAGAGCTCTGACTCTTTGTCAGCCTGGCTACAGTGCTGAAAAGAAACCTGGGGTTGTTCTGATTTTCTTCAATTAGTGATGAGTAGAAAGATGTCCTAGCTTCACAAGGGCTTTCTTATAGAGCAACAAACTCTTTTCCAGGCTAAGTGAAGATCTTCTAAATTAGTGAGACGCCATTTCCTCTCCAACTTACGGTTATCTGCTTTAGCTACGAGTTTGTGAGTGTAGACCACGGAGTCAGACACTTCTGATTTAAAGCTCTCTTTTTCAGAGGAGCTACAGCATCCAAAGTTGTCTTCAATGAGGATGTAAAACTATTGACAAGATACTCTAACTCCCTTACAGAGTTTAGGTAGCTACTCTGCTCTGTGTTGGTATATGACATTAGAGAACATAAAGAAGGAATCATATCCTTAAACCTAGTTACAGCGCTTTCTGAAAGGACTTCTAGTGTAATGAAACTTATTCCCCACTGCAGGGTAGTCCATCAGGGTAAATGTAAATGTTATTAAGAAATGATCAGACAGAAGGGAGTTTTCAGGGAATACTGTTAAGTCTTCTATTTCCATACCATAAGTCAGAACAAGATCTAAAATATGATTAAAGTGGTGGGTGGACTCATTTACTTTTGAGCAAAGCCAATAGAGTCTAATAATAGATTAAATGCAGTGTTGAGGCTGTCATTCTCAGCATCTGTGTGGATGTTAAAATCGCCCACTATAATTATCTTATCTGAGCTAAGCACTAAGTCAGACAAAAGGTCTGAAAATTCACAGAGAAACTCACAGTAACGACCAGGAGGACGATAGATAACAACAAATAAAACTGGTTTTGGGACTTCCAATTTGGATGGACAAGACTAAGAGACAAGCTTTCAAATGAATTAAAGCTCTGTCTAGGTTTTTGATTAATTAATAAGCTGGAATGGAAGATTGCTGCTAATCCTCCGCCTCGGCCCGTGCTACGAGCATTCTGACAGTTAGTGTGACTCGGGGGTGTTGACTCATTTAAACTAACATATTCATCCTGCTGTAACCAAGTTTCTGTTAGGCAGAATAAATCAATACGTTGATCAATTATTATATCATTTACCAACAGGGACTTAGAAGAAAGAGACCTAATGTTTAATAGACCACATTTAACTGTTTTTAGTCTGTGGTGCAATTGAAGGTGCTATATTATTTTTTCTTTTGAATTTTATGCTTAAATAGATTTTTGCTAGTTATTGGTGGTCTGGGAGCAGGCACCGTCTCTACGGGGATGGGGTAATAGGGGGATGGCAGGGGGAGAGAAGCTGCAGAGAGGTGTATAAGACCACAGCTCTGCCTCCTGGTCCCAACGCTAGACAGTCACAGTTTGGAGGATCCCAAAAAATTGGCCAGATTTCTAGAAATGAGAGCTGCTCCCTCTAAAGTGGGATGGATGCCGTCTCTCCTAACAAGACCAGGTTTTCCCCAGAAGCTTTGCCAATTATCAATGAAGCCCACCTCATTTTTTGGACACCACTCAGACAGCCAGCAATTCAAGGAGAACATGCGGCTAAACATGTCACTCCCGGTCCGACTGGGGAGGGGCCCAGAGAAAAACAACAGAGTCCGACATTGTTTTTGCAAAGTTACACACCGATTCAATGTTAATTTTAGTGACCTCCGATTGGCGTAACCGAGTGTCATTACTGCCGACGTGAATTACAATCTTACCAAATTTACGCTTAGCCTTAGCCAGCAATTTCAAATGTCCTTCGATGTCGCCTGCTCTGGCCCCCGGAAGACAATTGACTATGGTTGCTGGTGTCGCTAACTTCACATTTCTCAAAACAGAGTCGCCAATAACCAGAGTTTG